>NC_089873.1:125930000-126175000 GCF_040182565.1 Anser cygnoides | reverse complement strand
AGACTGGTTAGGGTCACATAGCATACCACAGTTTCCTTACGTATTGGGTTTACATGGCAAGGGGGCTGCAGGGGTGGCCTCTGTGAGAAGAGTCCAGAAGGTGCCCTATGTCGGACCAGAGCCAGTTCCAGCCAGCTAAAAAAGGGACCTGCTGCTAGCCAGAGCTGAGCCAAGGAAGCGATGTTGTCTGCGCCTCTGTGAGAACATATTTAAGAAAGGGAAAGTACTGCTGCACAACAGCAGCTGGGAGAGAGCAGTGAGAAACAGTCCTGCAGACCCCAAGTCTCCAGAGATAATCTCTTTACTGGGGCTTGGTTGATGAGGTGGCAGGTTCAAGGGACAAAAAACAAAGAAAACTTTGGGAACTGCATGGTAATTAATCCCAACTGTGGTTCTTCAACTGGTGTCTGCAAACTGCCCAGATTAAGTTATTTTCATAGTTTCACATCTGTTGAAATTTTAGGTGATCAGACTTTTGTCTTTTAATAAATCAAAATTACAGAAAGGAGATAGAGATTCTTTTCACTGCAAGACAATAAACCTGTAAATAAGGATACTTTACTTTTCACCTAATTCAGCAAAACAGCTTTTTGCTTGTTGAAGAATGTACTGAATAGCACAGCTGTACAGGAAAGGGGGAGTATTCCCATACAGCAGTCTTGTTGAGCTGGTGCCTTGTGCAGCTGAATAGTGGTTCAGGCTTATGAATCTGAACAGATATGATGGCTGAAATGCTGCTCCACTTCTAGGTAATGACAGCTTTTCCACTGCCTTCAGTGCAGCAATGATTTATTTTAGGCATTAAACTTAAAGCATTAAACTTTAAGCACATAAACCTCTTTTCAAATGGAATCATTGTTATTAATAATTAAAACAACGTCAAATCAACATTTGATATGGGAGTTCCAAGCTATATAAATATGAAATATACATCTAATTGAAATATTTAATATAGCCTTGATTACTTTAACATAATGTTACGTTATGAATTATATTACTAACCTATGCTGTGATTTTAATACTTTTTTTAAACTTCAAACATTCAAAATATATATATATAAAAGATTATGTCATTTTAATGGCATAAATCATATTTTTACCTGCAATTTGTTCCGTTCCTGTCTATAATTATTATGGGTTCTCAAAATTTTGATGCAATCATTTGTCAAGTCTAAAAAGGCCAACTAGAGTACATACACAATGAACCAAATGAGAAATACATAAAGTCTTTGATTGCTTGTCCTTCTCACCACTCCCTGCTATATTGCATTTATCCCCGTTAGAAGATATAAGCAGTTATTCAGAAAAAAGAGTCACCCTCCTTATCTTTGTGCAACTTAGTGTAAATGTAATTGACACACAGCTTAGAAGTGAGTTTTCTGCTCTGTGGAGAGGTGAGTGAAATCATAAACCTTAGAAGGCCTCTGCAGAAAAGCAATTGGGGCACAAAGAATATGCACGTTGTTTCCTTAGTTAATTTTGAATGTGTTGTGGTAAATTATTTTCTTGTTATGAATATTAGAAGTGTTGTAATGATAGCACTGCTGGAGCTGTGTTTCACTAAAATCATCTAGGCAGTCAGAGGACAAATGAAAGGGCAGTGGAGAACTTTCCAGAATAATACAATTATCTCCCAGAGTGAAAAAGGGGCTGTGAAAGGATGAAATATAAACATTTTCTGATGTTGTCCTGCTGCATCATATCAAGTAAAACAATGACCAGTTTTTAGTGGTTGGTGACAATGGAGGAAAGGTAAGCATGTCATCCTTGAAGGTAGCTCCTATTAGTGAGATCTAGATTTAAAAATGTTAGTGTCTCTTCTGGAAAAGTGTCTCTTCTGGCTTAAAAATTTAAATAATTAAATATTTCTAAAAATCACATTCACATAATTCCACTAAATAAATGGTTAAATTGCTTGTTATGAATAAAGTAATGTCTGAGTTGACACTGTTAGCGAGTTGATCTTTATTTATGCAAGTGCAAGTTGTATATTTACCAGCACTTACAAATTAATTTTCAGGATGTGAGCAGACAGGCAGTCTGCTCTGTATGATGGTGCTGGTTTTGCTCGTTGGTGTTCCAAAAAATAATAGGTGATGACACAACTCTCTTATTCTCAAAGCACACACTAATATCTTATGCTCATATTTATGTCAATGTGAGTTTTTGTATATTATGAGTCCACTACACAAATTAGTTAAGAAACACCACAGAATAAATAATGGGTACGCACAAGGCTGAGCTAAGCATTTATCATGTGAAAGAGTTAGTCAAAACTGATGTGATGATACTCAACCTGTTGTGACACCCTGGAATGCAAATGGGATTGCAATATCTTTTACTACATTCATGTTCTTTTGTGGAGTTTTTGCAATGTCTCTGAAGTGGTTGTTTGGAAAATTATATCTAGACTACCTATACTAAATATAAAAAAGACAATCCTAGCCTACCACATTTTATGAACTGAAATACAGAACAGCAGTCTTGAAGAATAGGTAGGACAGATATTATACTTTGCTCAAGGCCAGATGCAAAAACAGCAAAGTGAATAATGAAAAGTATAGTTTTTAAAACACGGCATTTTATTGCCTGCAGTTGCCAGGCTGTGCAAAACTGTTCCAAATATATACTCACCCTGCTCAATGAAAAACTAACTATTTAACCGAATGACCATCAGAGCTCTGTTCACACAGCCAGTCGCCTGAAAGAAAGGATACCCATAAGCCTAGATGCTGAAGAGTGCGATCATCTGTTATGCTCTGACAGCAGGATCCATGTTCAGGCGCGCGCGGCAGTTCAGACAGGGTAATTAGCCTGAAGTATCTTGTAGGAAATGGTAAAGTGCTCTTCTGATTTGGAGGTTCAGTGCCTGCTGGAAAGCTGCACTAACTCAAAAAGTAGTGCCATACAGGGAAAACAATTATTTCTGACTGAAGATGGGTAGAAACTTTTAGACAAAATTGTGTTTGTCAGAACTTGCTAGCCACAGTTGATGTGGAAGCTTCTCTCTGCCAAATGGGCTCTGCTGTGGTATTTATGTGCTAAAGTTTTAAACTTTTCCAATTTTATTATTTTATTTTTTTTTTAGTTTTAGTTTTTTGCATTTGCCAAACCAAAAATTCTGCTGATCTGGTTCAAAAGAACAATCAAGAACAATAAACTAATTTAGAAAAAGAGTTTACAAGTAAATAAAAATATTAATTTACCTGGCCTGTTTTCACTTCCTGATTTTTATTTTTCTTTGGTTCTTGTATTATTACTTTGACATTTTGAAATCAGAGCAGCACTTTTTTTTTTTTTTTTTTTTCCTAGCTGAATGACTGAGCTCAGCATTTTGGGGTGAAAGAGATATTCCCAGAAAATACTGCAGGTAGGATACTTCGTGCTTTGCTTTCTGCAGCATGCAGAGGAGACCACTGAAGCTGCAAAGAGTACCAGTCTGTGTCTGAGCAACTGGGAAGGAGCAGTATCTCTTAGAGGTCCAAGCCACAGCCTTTCTTCTTCTGAAATAGTGATCAGGAGGCTTCATCTTTTGATCCACCTTTGGCTCGGAGGATTGCTGACATCTTTCCTTCCTGATCTCTCTTTGGATCTTGCCTGTGGCGGCAGGGCTGGACTGGTGGCTGTGGATGCCAGTGCACAAGGAGGCCGTGAGTGGCCTGGTGCCGGCCACAGCAATTTCCATCCAGCTCCCAGACCCATATGGTGCTGGGCAGGCACTGCTGGGGGCGAGCAGCAGCCGTGGGGGGAAGGAGAAATGGGAGAGATGTGGGGAGGGGATGGTGCAGGGGACGTGGCTGCAGGCCCGGTGCTAGAGGGAGACTGCTCTGAGGGACTGAGGCAAGTGGGCAACCCATCCTGAGGGAGTGACATTCCTGAGGGACTGTGGCCTAGGGGGACCCAAACTGAAGGAGGGACACCCCTGAGGGATTGCATCATGATGGGGACCCATGCTGGAGCAGAAGAGCAAGAAGAAACCAGGAGCAGAGGAGGAGAAAGAGCAAGAAGGAAGGAGCAGAAGCAGGAGAGCACTGTGCAGTGACAGCACCCTGCTCTGCTGCCTGCTGTCCCACCACAGGCAGCAAGTGGGGCTGGGTGCCATGCACCATGAGAGCAAGGGAAGGTGCCTGTAATGGAAGGCGAGAGGAGGTAGGTTGGACTGAAACTGAGTGTGGGGAAGGGGAAGGAAAGATTTTTTTCCTAAGTGTTTGTTTAGTTGTTTGTCTTCCTGTTTTTCTTAATACTCAAATCAGTAATTAAAAGTTGATGTTAATTGGCAATAAATTAAAGTAAGTGAAATTTCCTAAGCTGAAACTGTTTTGCCCATGACAGGTCCTTATCCTGAAACATTTGCTTCTGGTGGCATGACCGAGGAGGAATTTCTGTGATGAAGGAAGCAGGATTTCAAATGACCATAAAAATATGGAGCCTTCCCAGATGAGAGTCTCACTGGCCTCAAGATACGGATGGCTACATTCTTCCTTCTCCATCCATCCTGCACCTTTCCCTCTCCTCAACTCCCTTTCTCTCCCTGTTAGGGAAGGTAGCTCCCCAGAAGAAAGCAGCTTTGGTGACAGGGCACAGAGCAGACATACAAGAATGAGAAAACTTCTTCAGAAACGATACAGTAGAAATTCTCAAGGTGCTGCAGGACTATGTCCTTGAAACTATTACAGTATGTGGTGTTACCTTTAAGGATGGCTGAATGCTGCTAGTGTTGTATAAAGAGTTTTGCATCTTTATTTAAACAACATTATTAAAATGAATGTAAAGTAATCTACTATAGCACCTTGTCCTTTTTTTGTGCTGAGTACACTTGGCAGAGGAAAAAAGGATGCACTTATTATTTGTGTGATGAATAAATGCTAAAATAAATCCTTGTTATGAAGCTTGCTTATATAGGTCTGTTTCGGATATTAAACCATTATATCTTGCCTCTAAACTACATTATTCCCCAATGCAAACAGAAATTTTCACAAGGTGGCATTTCATACTACACATTTAAATTTATATAAAGTAAGGCATACAGTGTTCAACATATAACAGTAAAAGCCTTTGAATTATATTTCTTAGAACTAGGTCCCATAAAGCATTCATTTTAGGATGAGGATATGTATGTTCCTGCATATACTGGCATCTTTAGTTGAGAGAATGAGAATATACAGCTATGTTAAAGAGCTATACTTGTCAGGCAAAATAATGGCATATTGCTTTTCTCTGAGTTAAAGGTGATAATTACTCATGGTTTATATGAAGCTGTCTGTGTTACACACCTTCTCTGATATTACGATTCACCCTGTAGGCACCCCTGTAAGTTTACCCACAATGTCAATTAGTATCTTGGTGGGGGTTGGTTGTCCTGCAAAAAAAGGGAGCTGTGCTGGTAAATGGCCTCCTGTGTCGCAGAGTTCAGGACTCTTGTACTGCAGATAGCCATGCTATATAGCATCTTTTTTTTTTTCTTTTTTTTTTTTCCATCTCATCATTCCCTATATGAAATCTGTCTACCTTTGCTGGAAGATGTTCTTCAATGTCTACTCCCAAACCTTATTTTACTTCAAAGCATTGCAAGTGAAACCAAAGCAGTGCCTTGTACAGAACCCTAATGCTTCTATGTTACTGATATATTTCACCTGAACCTCTTCAAAGGATCACATTTGCATTTTTCTTGCCTCTATTACAGAAGTAGTAATTTTAGTACTGATTAATCAGCAAATGCAAATGCTAATAAATACTAACTTCGAGTAAGTCAGATTTTTAAGAAGCTAATTTTAATAAAGAGTTAATTTGGCCCTTCTGATATTTTATTTTATTTTATTTTATTTTATTTTATTTTATTTTATTTTATTTTATTTTATTTTATTTTATTTTATTTTATTTTATTTATTTTATTTTATTTTATTTTATTTTATTTTATTTTATTTTATTTTATTTTATTTTAATATTATTGGTGCTAGGTAAAGACACTGCTTGGTAGCAAAGCTTACACTAACTGGCTGATCTCTGTGAGGAAGTTCAAAGTCTGGAACTTTTTCCTTTGGTCTGATTGATTATTACCTTGCTGTAAGGCACAGGGAAAATAAAAAAGAGAGAACTCGTAGTTTTATGTACTGTGCATGTGAAAGAAGACATGCTGTCTCTGAGAAATGCAAACTCAACCACTAGCCTTAATAGACACTTCATATTTAAAATAGTCTATTTCCAGTTTTTTACTAGCTGTGCTTTTGCTTCCACTCTTTCACCGAGAGGTGCAGCTAGGTCTGTTCTTGAACACGCTTAACTTTTGCTGAGCCATCTGATTTTGGGCACTGCACGTGGGAATGTGCAGTAGGTAGGTGCAGATAACGCAGTGAGGCAGGACTCCCTGTAAATTGGGACCGAGCTGAATAAATTAGAGGCAATGATGTAAAATTTGTAGCTTGTGACCTATTTTCTCTTGCATTTCACCAAGCAAGGGGATAGTTGAGGAGCCTTCTCCAAGCTTTAATGAGCCTCTACCTTTTCCTAGTTGAACTTCTAGTAGAAGGAAGCATCCCAGTGAATAAATGACAGGGAGTCAGGTTTGACTAGACTGTGTGAATGAATCATGCTCTTTTCTAGCATGATTAGTTTTATAGATCTGTTGGGCTGAAAATTCACTCACTCTGACATAGAGAAGTCCAAGTGACCTCATTTTATCCCAGAAATGGCTACAGTACCTTAAAGGCATTAACCTCATAGGGATAAGTTTGACATCTACCCATTACACAGGGCTAGGTATCTGTAGATACGGATACCCTGGAGGATATCTGCAAAACAGAGTTGGAACAGGGATGTCTATTGGCAGGGGTAGCTAAGGCAGACTTTTCAAATTTGAAGACACTTGGGATGGACTAGTTGCCATCAAATGTCTCACAGTCCAGACTGCTGCAGAGACAGCAGACAATGAACACAATAAACAGTGGTTTTTTTTTTGGATGGCATTTGCCATCTTTTAGGGATTGTTGGAGGGTGATTGTGAGAGGCAGGGTTTCAGAGGTGTTCTGGGAATCACATGTGATGTTGCAGATGACACATCAGAGCCTGGTGCAGAGACTCCAGAACAAAAGGCACAGCCTCTTCCTTGTTTCTGCCTGGTTTCTACCTTTTTTGGATTTCTTATTCTTATATAGAAGGGCAAAAGTAAGACTGAACAAACCTACTGGTGAGCAACAGAATCCAGAAGGAAATCAAGTCAAGGCTCCATGCCAGCACTCAGGTCTTCACATCCGGCATCAGTTGCTTGGTGTCAGACATAAAACCACAGCAGAATGCATAGGGAATGAGACTTCCAGCTGCGGCTTGGTAACAGATGGTTGAAAGTGGCCACTCTTAATCTTTTGAAGTTTCTATTTTTGCATGTTAATTTTTTGTGATAAGAGCTTCTGTTGATGTCATAGCTGAGCAGACGCTATCCTGTTTGTATGTATATGCTTTCCTATTCCCTTGTAGCAGCACAGACCATGGTAAAGTCTGAACTGTGATGAGAAGATCCATCTAGCTCAGGGACCTGAGGGACACTAAGACAGCAGACAGGCAGTTTGCTGAGCTGCTCTGTGTATTTCTTGGCTCCAGCGAAGAGCTGAGCCTTTCCATTGCAAATGTGCATGAAGAAAATTTCTATGAGGGAAGATATGATCGTGTTTTGGGAGGATGGATGTGATCAGGGGTATACATTCAGTTTAGTGAGGAGAATACAAACTATAAATAGAAGGTAGGGTGATTATGTTTAGGCAGGTTACTACTGACTATATGTTTTGACAGTGGACATTCACATTTTGCTTGCCTTGTGGAAGAAATACAAAACTTTTTTGCTGTTGTTCTTTTGCATACTTTTTTTTTTTTCTGTCTTACTAACCTTTCCTGTCAGAGGTATGCAGGCAAACAACAGAAAAGTCTGCTGCATCTTTTCGTAAGTCCTAGGAAGATTCACATGTAGTTCGATTTGAGTTCAAAATAATGATTCTTCTGGGAAAACAGTGCAGTCCTGGACTGAGATCTTAGTCACAGTCATTTCAGTGGTAGCATCACAAACTTGCTATCAAATTTTTCCTGGGTTACAATGTATGATGCAAACAGGCTCTTGAGGCCCATCAGAAAGATGCTCATTATTAAACTATACTAACATAAAACATCCTTTTAAAACATCAGCCAGGTGATTAATCCAAATGGCACTATGCAAATAGTTGTTTCTGTCTCTTCCTGTGGTGCCCACACTTTTGCCTTCAGGGCTGGAAATAAGAATGTTTCTTTCTTCCTTCCTGTTGAAAAGGCAACTCTTGCCAGAGAATGTGTTTCTCAACAGTGGACAAGTGAAAGTTTGAATTGGTCCTCTGAATACATTTAAAAGTTGCACATGAAAAAAACCGACGTTGCAAAGGTATGAATATCGTTGATATGAATCGCAAGCTTTCGAGAGGTGGAATAGGCCAGAGCAATTACAAATGAAATTCAATGCATACTGAAAGAAGTCAAGAGTTGTAACATAAAAATAATCTTCTACCCATTCCCTTTCTGTCACATTGATTGCACTCCTTGAATCACATGCCAAGCACTATATACCTTCACACTGTTGTCCTCTTCACCGAAATTTCAAAGCTTGCATTTCTCTCTCCACCTAGTGCCTATCCTCTCTCCTCTGTTATTTTTACTATAATTGTTACGGTGTTAGCTCTGCTGGTCCCTTCAGAGAGCTGAGATCTGAATGGTGTCTGTATACACATTCAATATTTATATATATTTTTATCAGTAGGGTATTAGTTTTTTTCTTTCCCTTGCTGTATCAGTCTAGAAATGGGAGGGATGTTATTGCAACAGCCTTGGCTTTTCTCTTGTGTCGGAATTTTTCAGATGACAGAGTTACCTTTTTAAATATAACCATAATTGGGAATGGACTCCAGATCTGTCACTTGAATTATTTAGCCTGACACTTAACAAATAGGGCAGCTTAAGTTCTCCGTGGAAGGAGTTTAGTTAAGAAGGAGGAAGCAAATCAAGCCAGTTGCATATCTAAATTGTGAGTGCACTAGTGTGTGAACCCTACCACACTATCATGTCAACTTTTGATAGCGATTAAAGGAAGATGATATATTTTGTTTCAGCTTTGGTGATTTAGAAGGTGTTCAGAAGGTTTCCTTTCCCCTGCAAGCCCACATTATGCAGTCTTGTTTTTTTGAAATCCAATCTGTCTGTGTCAGAAGCCCAGCAGTAAGTCTGCTTCTCTGTATGAGGGAAATTGTTTTCTACTAACTGATGACCTCAGCGTAGCAGTTTCTTTTCCAGCACATCAAAGCTCACAGTCAGACTTGCTGCAGCAAGTGCACTTTTGAGTGGCTTTATGACATATAAAGACCCTCTTTGGCATTCATACTGTGCTTCTCTATTGTTTACAAGCTAGCAGTGAATTATTTATGGAAGTTGCTAGAGATATGACTCTCTTTTTACCCAAAAGCTGTATTTTATCTTGTGTTGAGATTTTATGTGAAAGCTATTTTGGGGGTTTATGTCCTTTTTATGTTTATTTGACAGGTTTTACAGAACCAATCCCTTGTTTCCATTTTTATTACTGTTAAAAACCATCTCTAAAAATTATTACTAAATGCAACATGGCTTTAACTGAGCTGATGATATTATTCTTTGCATTTCTGTTTGTGAATGATTTCAGAGATCATACTGGACAAACTAACAGGACTATTCTTAGCAAAGGAGCAGCCATTTTGTTTCTTCAAATAAAGCTTAAAGTCATTGGTTCCTATGTGCAAAGTACAGACCTTAGATCAGGGTCAAATTATGCTTCACTCTAACAATATTCGTTAGTTATGATATCAGACAATAGTTTCATTGGCATAAGGTCAAACTGTTACTAGTGACCAATGTGAAAACTCACTGATTGTTTGCTCTATTTTATAGAGCTTTGAAGCATCAAAAACAGGCAGAGTTATGAAAGTTTGATGAAATTGATCTTAGAAACTACTTCTATAATTTCAGTTTTAGAGGACTGAACTGTAATTTGGTATTTTCTTTTCCCAGTTAACAAAAGGAGGGCAACTGCTTTTGTTGCTACTTTACTCTTAAGATGCTATTTAGACTTTCCATAAATGCCAGACTCAGAATATGTTCAGTTCAGAGAACAGAGTGATTCTAGACACTGGTGATTAAAACTGGCTGAGAAAGACCTTTCTTCCCCAGGTTCTTCACCCTACATGTATTTATCCTCTGGGTGATGGTACTGCCTAAATGTCATAATTAGGTTCTCTGCTGGAGGCAGAGCTAGGGATTTCTCCTGCTCTTCAATTCACATTCAGACACATATGTATCATTTGACATCAGCTTTCTGGAAATGGTGGCCCTGTGTCTCAATCTGTTTGTTTGAATTTAGGATCTGGAATGCTTACATGTGTGCATTTACAGCCTGAAAGCCTAAGTAGATAAACTTTGGATTTGTTGCTATGATCAGTGGCTACGCTGCTGATATTTTGCATGGCTTTTTAAATATTTTTCACAGAGAAGTGATTTTACATGGAAGTATATGTCTTATGGACTAAAAGTTAGGGTACTTCAGAAAATAGAAATGCCCTAGTGTAGGCATTTCTGTATTTGTTTTTGCAACATGGAACCTCTGGGTTTGTTTGGTAGTGGTGTAACTTGCACATCAAGTGCCATGCTCATTTCACCTAACTTCATGTGTCTTTGGAATAGGTGTGTAGAGCTGACACAATCATCTTAACTTCCTTTGCACTTAATGGTGATAAGAAGACTTTACTGGGTATTGAAATGACTTTGACTCTAAGACATCTGCTGTTCTGAGCAACAATTGAGCTTTTGCAAAGTAAATGTGACATGATCACCACATGATTTGTGTTCATGGCTGACTGGATCAAACTTATTTGTGGTTGGTAGAGCTTGTCAGTTTACAGAGGTAAAGCTTCCCATGGAAATTGTTTTGAATATATAACATCGTATTTGCAGAAGAGGGTAGGACCATTAAAAAATCCTTTCATTTAATTGTAAGAGAGCTGGATTAGCTCTGAATGCTTTTGGATATACTATTTTTAGTGACAGCGGTTCCTCTTGTGGGTTAAATATTTATGTTGGCAGCTTCTTGAGTCTTTTTTTGGAGGAAATATATGATCTTCTGAAACATTTCATGGCTGCCAGATTTTAATCCAAAGGGCTCAGATGAGTTGCCTAAATACAGACACTTACTTTCATTTGAAATGCTCCAGGGCATCCCTGACATCTGAATGGGGCTGTCAGATAGTACACAAGAAAGAGGGGAGATACATACACTGCTGGAACAGCAGCTGAAGGCCAGCCAGGATACCCTGGAACTTCTCAAATGGCATTACATATCTATGTTTACAATGTGAATTATGCCCTAATTTCCTTCTGTGGTTTCCTTCAACTCTCCAGTTACGGTACTTGGGCAAAAGGAATTTGAATCACCTTCTCTAATTATTCTTGCTGTAATGGATTCCTAGTGGAGAAAGTACATATTTCACTTCTTGTCACAATGGTTGTGATGTACTGTTTGACTTACAGATATCTTGCCACGTATTAATATATATCTTAAAATGGAACCATAGAATGGTTAGGGTTGGAGGAGGCCATTAAGATCATCTATTTCCAATCCCCCTGCCATTGGCAGGGACACCTTCCACTAGATAAGGTTGCTCAAAGCCCCATCCAACCTGGCTTTGAATACTTCCAGGGATGGGGAATCCAAGACTTCTCCAGCAAAGTTGTTCCAGTGTTTCACCACCTTCATATTAAAGATTTTCTTCTTAATATCTAATAAATGATCTAAATCTACGTATTTTTTTCATAATAAAGCCTAACATCTCTTCAGATTTGCCTCTTGTTACTGCAACATCTCTCCATCTCCAAGATAATTGAAGTCTAGCCTGTGAGCCATGGTCATATTGTCAAGTAGGACCCTGCCTCTCAAAATCTGAAAGACTATGGAGCCTGCAAAAAGCAGATTGGATTCAGTCAGTGACTTGAAGACCTATTTTCTGCCTGAATTAGGAGTCAGCATCGAGACATGATGGAGCTAAAAACAAGGAATGAAGTTTATTGGCCCTCAACCGAAGTTTTCATACTCATACATTGTTCTGTATAGTGAGCTTTCATCAAATGCAGCTGGACCTATACGTGAGAGGCAAGTATTAAACAGGAACCTATCCAGCTGAATATTTCAACCAAAACTCAAAAATGACCAACTAGTAAAAAAACCTCAAAGTACAGAGAAAAATGTTATGTAACAAATTGTTTTAAAGGCATTCAGAATAGCCTAGAAAGCTCTTTATTCGTTTTCTAATGGGCCAAATTATTGCTTAGTTTTAGACAGTTTTTGTCATATTATTATTACTATTACTACTACCACCACTTGTACTTGTACTTGTACTTGTACTTTTCTACTTCTACTCCTACTTCTACTTCTACTTCTACTACTGCTTTATAGCTAACTGGTTTAACTCACTATATATGGTTATGACGATACCTTGTTTAACTCACTTTATTTTGAGTACCTGTACTTTTTGCTTCTTAAACACAGAAAGGCACAGTGCTGCAGCCTATTGTATCAGAAAATTTCCTTAGAAAGTAGCCCTGTGTCTCTCACTGGGAAGCTGATTTTGTTCAGACCACTGTCTATTGCTTTGCTCTTCCAGACTTCCCACGGAAGAGCAGTGATGGTTTATACTTGGTTCTTTAAATTCAGCAGACAAGCATCTCACATCTGGTCAATTACCTGTGTCCTACTTGCCCTTTCTGTCTAATCCCTCTCATATACAAGTCCTTTATGATGTGACAGTTGAACATTAAAAACAATGTGAGGTTAGATCAGACACAAGCTGAAGGTAACCCCTGTCTAAATGACAGATGCCTGCATTTTACTTACATTTTGCTCCTCCAGCACAAATGCCTACGAAACTAATCTTTCATATATGATTTTACAGAATTTTAAATTAGAACAAAATTTGTTAGGTTACCTTTTCAAAATTAAAAACATTGACAAAATGAGTTTCACATAAAAGGTCTATTTATTGGCAATGCTGGTTAAAGGTATAAGATCCTGTAGAATTTCTATTAAAAATGACTGAATGAATCCTGGATTTGATGCTTGGGCAGTGGAGTAAAAATAAAGCACCTTAAATACCTTGTGCTGTTGTGCTGATGGATGACACCTTCATGTCCATTTTATGAGCAACTTTAGTCCTATAATTTTGGGACACTTCAACATGTAATTTAAACCCATCTGGAGTCAAGAAGTTTTTTTTTTTTTTTTGGTAACCATTAGAACTTGCTTTTCTCTTATATCTCATCCTTTCAAACTCATTAGAACTGACATAGATTGTATTTTAACATTTTCATTATGACCAGTATGTGCACGGACTTGGTGTAAAAGAAGAAGGGCCAAAGAAAAAGTGCCCATGGAATAAATATTCTCAAGTCACTATCATTTTTTCTGGGGACACTGGGATAGTTTAAGCCAGAGACCTTTAGCCCTTGCACTAGTCAAAAAGGAACATTTTTTGATGTAGTTTCATCCCATATTTGTATGTATTTAAATTGATACTCAGGTGCTGTTATCCTGTGCCTAACTCACAGAGCTCTGAAGATTTGTCTTGCTCTTCACTTTGCTATTCGTTTAATCATAACTAATTTCAATAAGACCAGTTTCCAAAGTGTGGTCAGATGATGACTACTGGACCGCAAAACAATGGAAATTCTTTCCTGGGGTTATTGAACTGCAGTGTGAATAGCATTTAGAATTTCAAGTGTAAAGGGTGCATGACTGCAAAAAATGAAGAGGGCAAACAATGACCCACACATCACTCCCCAGCTGGAGAGCAATGCATTCAGTCATTAGCATAGACAACATGAATGGATATCACAAGCATTGATTCCCAGTCCCAACTAATTTGCATTCTGGACATTCAAGTTTGCTTGGCATAATCCTCATCCTTTCAGAAGTGACACTTCTTCTTCCGTAATACTTCATAACACTCAAGATTAATCCAGTATTCAGCATAGAATTAATCAAAAACATTAAAAATATATTTTAATGTTTTTGCCAACTCTAACTATAAACTCTACGACAAATGATGAGAGGCTATTTATATATGTGTTTTCAGAGCTCTTAGCTAACACAGCAAATCCATACATTCACTCCTCAGCCTCCAACCCTTTGCCATTTCCATGCCCTTAACATGGTACTTATTCACTGAAAATTAAAGCATTATCATTTCTGTATTCAATCCCTCTGTAATAGCGGAAGCAGTAATCTAAACAGTCTGCTAGATTCCAATGACATATTCATTAGGACTGAATTATGAGTTCAGCACATACTGAAAATAGGGAGTGCTTAGTACATTTGTACAGCTGTCATTTTGTTGCAAGCACAGACCAGGAGAGGAATGACTGCAAGAACAACTGCTACGGTTCTATACCTACCAGCTGTTTTGGTAACCATACTCTGCTTTCCTCCTTAAAAATAGTATTCCTCTGACAGGATTTGCCTGACAGAGCAAAGGAATAAGGTGATATTTTGAACTAAATATAAGAAAAACAAGGGGGTTCCGAAGTGTTGGGTAAAATATGATTTAAAACTACCAGATGACTGAGAATAAAACCCACTTGCTGCAATATAATTTATCTTTAAAAAAAGTAAAAAAGTACATAAGTTCACATCACACCATATGTTGTTGAGTTAAATCTGCTTCATAGTTTTGAGTCAAGAACATATGCACCCAGTGAAGTGACAGTTGTTATGGAAAATATGACTGTTTTGTTAGTAAATAAATTAGAAAGCTACAAACAGTCCCTTAAGTGAATTTCTTTTCTCTGGTAGATTAGCACGCAGAGCAGCCATTACCATGAAAGAATGTTTAAGGCCGAGTGACTCCTAATCACTTTAGAGACTGGAGGAGGTGACTATGTGTGTATGAAAGTCTGAACAAGCCTGCTTGTCTGAGAAGAGGAGATCACATAAATACATTTGTTTTACTGCAGGTGGCATTTTAATATTTCAGTTCCACCTTTTTGAATGCATAGTGCTCAGCCTGTCAGTCAGAGAGGAGTAAGAGAAACAGATCTGTTTTTGCCAGAGACATTTTCTCATTTGATCCTATATATCTAATGTGTAAATCAAGACATGCCATCTGCTGAGTGAAAGCTTAGTTAGGTTATGTGGGCATTTGTGTTCACTTATCAGGCAGACCACTGTGGCAAAATTGCAGTTGTTTCAGCACAGCCTGCTGAAATTGGTGGAGAGGTGCTGGTGCTCTGTCTGGCATGCTGAAAACTGGTGTGCTCTAGTCTACTGGCAAACTGGTGATGCTGCAGAGACTATGTCAATACTTGTTCTGAGGTGACAGCTTTATGGGAGGGTGGGGAAAGGTCATTGATGCGTGGAAAAAAGGACATAGAAAAAGATCTAGGAGGGTATATGAAGGACATAGAGAAGTCTTTGCCTTAGAGAACAGGCTTTTGATGTGACTAGTTGCATTCTGAGTTTGGGACTAGTAAAAGGATATTTGAGTCATTACTGTGCCTCAGATGACGAAGCGGCCAAACTCAAATACTTTGACATTGTTGACTTCCGTGCTAGTGCTACCTGAAATAGGAAGGGCAGTTTCTGAACTGCAGCATATGTGCATTCTGTTAGGGTATGTGATAAAAGCTGGTCTGCACACCCACAACTGAGCTTAGAGTGACAACTTGGGGAAAGCCCCAATAATGCCCTTCCCAGCCACTCCCAGGTCCATCCCAGGAGCCACCATCCCAATGAAGGCCCAAAGATGGGCAGAGGGAAACCCAAATTAGAGACCCAAATTGAGGGACACCCTGTCAGGGATGCTGTCTGGATCAGCTTTTGGAATAAGTGGGTTGCCTCCTTGGGATGGGGCATATTATCATCAGCAGGAGAGCACCTGAAAAGCAACACTAAGGAATTCCAGCCACTCCAGCCAGTAACTCAGCTTCATCAGGGGCTCATCTTAAATGTCTGTATGCTAACACATGTAGCATGAAGAATAAACAAGAGGAGTTAGAGATGTATGCACACCTGCAGGGCTATGACCTCACTGGCATTATGGAGATGTGTCGGGATGGCTCCCATGTCTGGAGTGTTGGAGTGGAAGGATACAGGCTCTTCAGGAAGAACAGGCAGGGGAGACAAGGAGGGGGCATCGCCCTCTATGTCAGTGAGCAACTGGAGTGCATGGAGCTCTGCCTGGGGATGGACGAGGAGCTGAAAGAGAGCTTGTGGGTCAGGATTACAGGGAGGGCAGGGACAGGAGACATTACAGTGGGGGTCTGCTACAGGTCACCTGATCAGGAAGACCAAGCAGATGAGACCCCCTTTAGACAGAAGCAGCCTCATGTTCACAAGCCCTGGTCCTCATGGGGGACTTCAACCACCCCAATACTGTTGGAAGGACAGCACAGAGAGGAATACAAAGAAGTTATTCAAGCAGCCAGGAATCAGGTTAGGAAAGATAAAGCCCTATTAACATTAAATTTGGCCAGGGACATCAAGGGCAACAAGAAAGTCTTCTATAGGTAGAAAAGTAATAAAAGGAAGACTAGGGAAATTGTGGGCCCTCTCTGGATGGAAACGGGAGAGCTGGTTTCCTGGGATATGGAGATGGCTGAGGTACTCAATGACTTTTTTGCCTCAGTTTTTACTGACAAGAGCTTTAGCTACACGGACCAAGTCCCAGGAAGCAAATGCAGGGATTAGGAGAATGTTGAAACACCCACTGTAGGAGAAGATTAGGTTCAAGACCATCTAAGAAACTTAAAGGTGCACAAGTCCATGGGACCTGATGAGATACATCCATGGGTCCCGAGGGAACTGGTGGATGTAGTTTCTAAGCCACTATTCATCATATTTGAGAGGTTATGGCAGTCGGATGAAGTTCCTACTGACTGGAAGAGAGGAAACATAAGCTGCATTTTTAAAAAGGAAAAAAAAGGAAGACCTGGGGAACAACAGGCCAGTCAGTCTCACCTCTGTGCCTGGCAAGATCATGTAGCAGATACTCCTGGAAACTATGCTAAGGCACATGGAAAACAGAGAGATGATTGATGACAGCCAGTATGGCTTCACTAAGGGCAGATCATGCCTGAAATATCTGGTGGCCTTCTATGATGGGGTTACAGCATTGGTGGATAGAGGAAGAGCACCTGAAATCATCTACCTGGACTTATGCAAAGCATTTGGCACTGTCCTGCATGATATCCTTGTCTCTAAATTGGAGAGACATGGATTTGATGGATGGACCACTCAGTGGGTAAGGAATTGTCTGGATGGTTGCACTCAAACAGTTGTGGTCAATGGCTCAATGTCCGGGTGGAGATCAGTAATGAGCGGTGATCCTCAGGAGTCAGTATTGGAACTAGCACTATTTAACATCTTTGTCGGTGACATCGACAGTGAGATTGAGTAAACCCTCAGCAAGTTTGCTGATGACACCAAGCTGTATGGTGAGCTCAACATGCTGGAGGGAAGGGATGCCATCCAGAGGGACCTGGACAGGCTTGAGAAGTGGGCCTGTGCAAAACTCATGAAGTTCAACAAGGCCAAGTGCAAGGTCCTGCATCTGGGCCAAGACAATCCCAAGCACAAACACAGGCTGGGTGGAGAATGGATTGAGAGAAGCTCTGAGGAGAAACCTGGGGTTGTTTGTTCATTAGAAGCTTGACATGAGCTGGCAATGTGTGCCTGCAGCCCAGAAACCTGACTGTATCTTGGGCTGCATCAAAAGCAGTGTAGCAGTGTGGCTGAGGGAGTTGATTCTCCCCCTCTGCTCTGCTCTCTTGAGACCCCACCTGGAGTACAGTGTTCAGCTCTGGGTTCCCCAACACAAGGACATGGACCTATTAGAACAAGTCCAGGGGAGGGCCATGAGGATGATCAAAGGGCTGGAGAATGTCTCCTATGAAGACAGGCTGAGGGAGTTGGGGTTTTTCAGCCTGGAGAAGAGAAGGCTCCAGGAAGGCCCTATAGCGACCTTCCAGTACCTAAAGGGGGCCTATGGGAAAGCTGGGGGAGGGACTCTTTGTCAGGGAGTGTAGCAATAGGACAAGGAGTAATGATTTTAAACTAAAAGAGGGTAGGTTTAGATTAGATTTAAGGTAGAAATTCTTTAATCTGAGGGTGGTGAGGCACTGGCACAGGTTGCCCAGAGAAGCTGTGGATGCCCCATCCCTGGAGGTGTTCAAGGCCAGGCTGGATGGGACTTTGGGCAACCTGGTCTGATGGTAGGTGTTCCTGCCCTTGGGTTTGGAATTAGATTGATCTTTAAGATGCCTTCCAACCAAACCATTCTATGATTCTATAATTATGGGATACATAGGAAGAACATTTTGGGGTCTCACAGGACTTATTATGACATGCTTTGGGGAGGAAGCAAATATGGGAAAATAGAGTAGGGAGACAAAAAGGCTAGGTCATGTGTAAATAGCAGGTGGGTCACTATGCTTGCTCGACTGTGTTCTCTGCCTCGTGAGTGCAGTGTGTCCAGACTTTGTATTAAAATACCTTTCTAGCTCTTTCCTGGGTGAGGGACTCTACCTTGTGTGCACGTGTGTACAGGGTGTGAGTGCGGCAACTGCAGTCTGACTGAAGGTCAGAGGGCCCATGTTCACAGCACCAGCAACGAGAGTGAGTGCAGATGTATGCGTGTATGATGGCTTGCGAAGATCAAGTTCAACCAGCTGGTGAACAGGGGAAATGGCCTGGCGGCAAGGGGTGAGAGCAATGGCACAGAGGGTTGGCTGTTGGACTTGTGAATCCCAGCCAGCTCTGCATGTGCACAGTGGTGCTGGGGGGTGTATGTCCAGGCACCAGCAAATGGGGAGAAATGGGATCCAGGATAAAGTTGTATTTACATGGGATAATGGCATATATTTAATTACAGACTTCTTTAGCACATTTAGGACACTGTAAGTATTACCCTGGTGTCTGCTGAGGGCTAGTGAATTTTGGAATTAGAAGGTCTTTGTTGACCTTCCTTTCTCTCATTTTCACAGTCCTTACTCAGTTCCTTTTTTTTTTTTTTTTTTAATAATTCCCAGAATGTATTGTAGTATGACTGTGTTTGACCACCCACGGACTGTATGTGGCAAATGGCTGATCTCTAACTAACTGGAGTGCTATAGTCAGCATTTATCTTTTATATGAATAAAGCATGAGTTTGCCTTCAAGGTTCTGTTCAACTGTGACTGTAATATTAAAAAAAAATTTCTTTGGCTTCTTTCACATCCCTGCTCTCTTTTGTCCAAAAGAGGGCAGCCTATGCCTGACTTTCTTCCAATTTTTAGCTTTTTTTTTTTTTCCCTCAACAATCAATATTTAATTGCACAAAAGATGGTCACCTTTTACTTACAGTTCAAAATATGTGGATCTCTTTGCTTCTTCACTAATGAGAATGATTCACAAAATAGGGGAAAAGAAAACTATTCACTGCAATTTTGAAAATAATGAAGCATGCATTTTCTTTATATATACATATTTTTTCTCCACAAGTGAAAGATTTTTCCCACAAGGAAAGAGAGGGCTCTTGTTTTAATCTATTGTGTTAATGTGCTTATAGTGTAATCAGGATAGTAGCATTTAACCTTTCACATAGTGGAAGGATAAATTCATCCTGGTAGATCTAGTCTTATGTATCTGTGTGGCACCATATTGGGTTTCTCTCTCTTGACATGAAAGCTCCTTGGGACAAACACAGGCATTAGGTAACTTGTCCTGTGACTGTGCAGCAGTACTAACACTTCAGGAGATATGAGTCTGAGTAGTCAAGAATTCACCAACGCAACATACTGTGGAGAGATGCTGTTGCCTAACTCTGTATTTCATCCTTCTGTCTTTTTTACTGTCACGGGCTGTGCCCTTCATGTCCACATATTTTGCCTATGGCAGGAAAGGAAGAATGTTATTATGTTACAGGCACCCCCCAAACCCCAGACTGTCCCACTGGTGATTTAGTTTTACTTTGGTCTGCAGCAATGTAGGGAGAACCAAGCCCTTTTCCCACCTTTTACAGAGAAGCTGTATGTGAAAGCAGATCTGCAAATGACCGAGCACAGCAGCCAGTGCACGAAGAAGAAGAGAAAACAGATTCAACAGTCAGTGAAGTTTAAAATACAGCAGTTTGCTTATGGATTTTATTTTCTGTTCATATTTGATCATACTTTAGTCCCCTTTTTCTGAATGAGTGACTGATGTAACTGAAGGGATGTAGGAAAGACGTTTCTGGACACTTATTTGGGATGGCCTATATAGTTGGCAACCCGTAAGTAAAGCTCTCCCACATCAACATAGTTATGCAGCATAACATCACATACTCTCCATATGCAGATGTGCATATAGATATGTATATATATAAAATGCTATCCATATGTGTGTATACCATTGAGAGAACTCCTAGTGAGGTGCTGTGGTGACAGCACTAAGCAATGACTTAATGTATTAACAGCAAACCTATTGATATTAAAAATGTAGATCTGTTATTTCTCATTGATTAATATAGCTAATCATTAATATAGAGTAAATTATCCCCACCAAATCAATCACACAATAAGAAGTTGTCTAAGCCAGTTCCTGCTTTACAGAACTCTTCTACCATTACTTACCTTGGGGTCTCTACTGCTATGTACTATGCCACAATTTTTGAGTGAGTGGGAGAGATGAAGAGTATGCCTACATATATACTCATCTTACTCTTTTCATAGTCCACAAAACAACGTGTGCCTGGCTCTGTCATTTTCGTTATCTCATTTTCAATTCTCCTTGTTTTACCTCTTTTGTCTTTTTCCGTTCTCTGCAAATCTTGTCATGACTCACAGTAGGTCTTGGATAAGGACACAGACTGCTGCCACTTTCAAATATTATCTATTTCTTCACAGTTTTCTCAAGAAAAATTAGAAATCTCTGTCACATCAATAAGTTTTTGGATCTCTGGTTTTATGACCAGATTTTTTTTTTTATGAAATAATGGAGAGTTAAAAATAATAGACTTGACAGCTAAGAGGCAGTGCTCAGAAACAGAAAAGTGAATGAATGGACAGACAGTTTCAGGGAGCACTGAAAGACCAGAGGAGAAATAAGACAGTTGCTACCCAGTAACAGAAATCGATCACCTGTCTCTTCCTGCTGTCTTGGGCTGAAGAGTAAGGATGCACCCTCCTACAATTACCAGTCCAACTACGAAACCAATACAAGCCTGAAATTAACCCAACTCTTCCACTGTCTTCCTCTTTACAGACTAGCTGATAGAAATACTGAGCATGGGGATTCAGACAGTGCTTGGGAATCTGCATTTCAGAATTAAAGATGGAATTTTAAAGATGATTTGAAAAAATAATCTATGCACTAAATTCTGTGCTGAGTTTACTTATCTAATGATAGGTAGGTGCACATTAATCTCAACGCGAATGTAATACCTTATTCCCTCTTTTGGTTACAGCTGGGAACAAAATTCTGTCATGGTCTGTACTCTGCTGAACTACATAGTTTAGGGAAAAACTAATTCAGTGAATATAAAGCCCATAGAGGGGGTGACAAACTCCCTTTGCTTTCTTTTCAGAGCATAAAATTAAATAAGAATATTAAAGCAGGATCTATCAAAAAGATGTTATCCCACTTAGAAATCGGTGAGTTCTTGCTATCTAGCACTGTGTGGAAGTGACTCAGATGTCTGAATTGAGACCAAGCTACTTAATTATTTGTTAGGATTTCTGTCTTCCACTTTCCTTCATCAGACAAAACAAAAGATATCTATGCTTTAGTTTGCAATCATGGGTCAGGAACTGTCCATTGGTTTTAATTAAGAAAATCAGCCATGTAAAATATTCCTCTTCCTCTTCCTCTTCCTCTTCCTCTTCCTCTTCTTCTTCTTCTTCTTCTTCTTCTTCTTCTTCTTCTTCTTCTTCTCCTTCTCCTTCTCCTTCTCCTTCTCCTTCTCCTTCTCCTTCTCCTTCTCCTTCTCCTTCCTCTTCTTCTCCTTCTTCTTCTCCTTCCTCTTCTTTTTCTTCTTCGTCTCCTTCTTCTTCTTCTTCTTCGTCTCCTCCTTCTTCTTCTTCTTCTTCTTCTTCTTCTTCTTCTTCTTCTTCTTTCTTCTCCTTCTTCTCCTCCTCCTCCTTCTTCTTCTTGTTCTTCTTGTTCTTGTTGTTGTTGTTGTTCTTCTTCTTCTTTCTTCTTCTTTCTTCTTCTTCTCATTTTTTTTTTCTTCCCAGATGATCCTTCATTGTATTTTCATTAAGGTTTTACCTATACCCATGCCTGTACATATACCAGTCTATCTATCTATAGAATCAGAGAATCACAGAATATCTCACGTTGGAAGGGACCCACAAGGATCATTGAGTCCAACTACTGGCTTCACACAAGACCACACAAAAATCAGATCATGTGTTGGAGAGCACTGTCCAAGTGGTTCTTGACCTCCAGCAGGGGCTCAGTGCCACAACCAGTGCCACGGGGAGCCTGTTCCAGGACTCAGCCACCCTCTGGGTGAAGAGCTTTTTCCTGAGATCCAGCCTGAACCTCCCTTGGTGTGGCTTCATGCCACTGTACTTTTGTACAGAATCTAGGTATAAGAAAGATTAGAAATGTCTTAGGTGAAAGAAAACAAGCAGCATTAGACAGTCATGCTTAGTTCATTTACAGCCATGAGTTTTCAGGCTTTGGCACTGTATTAATCAATCGCACATGCTTCCTCATTAAAGTTAAGTCAACAGCTAATGTGGGCCTGTATATCAGGTAAGCATTAGAGCATCAGTGATTACCTAGTGTATGTTATTATAAGTTATTTTATGTTATTGTTGTAATATTTTATATTTTCATTTTTTATGTCAGGTATTTCTTAGATGGGGTAGAGTACCAGCACATTTCTCAAAGTTGAAACAATAATCCTGTGCATCAAAAGTATTCAAAAAAGTAAACTGTGTCCATAAATAAACTTTACAGTAGTCTTTTACTATGAAAGTGTAAAGGTGAAACAGAACCTTTTCTTCTGATTCAGGAATAGATATGAAAACTTTCCACTAATCCTCATAAAAGTTTTTATAGTCTTAAAACAGAGCAACTCAATGCTGTCGAGAAACTCAATGGCATTTTTAGCTGGTCAGATCAGACATACAAAGTGCTATTGGAGGAAGAGGTAACCAGAAATCAACAGAGCAATGGCTTGTGTATCACGGTCCAGATTCCCAAAGGCTTTTCCCCAAACCACAGATGTTACAGGCCACAACAAACTCTACACTCTGTTATCAAAAGCCTACCTATTTTTTAGCCTAGTCTCATTTGCTTAAGTTTTTGATTGAAAGAAATTTCATCACTGATTTTTAAGACAGTTGTTTGAGAACCACTTGGAAAACTTTTCAGGTGAGAAGAAAACTTCTGAAGGAAAGAACAAAACTTATAATTGTGAAGAACATATATAAAAGAGGGGAGGAATAGCAAGAGGAGGGAGAAACAAAACAAAACAAAACACTTTCACTCCTGGAAAAGACCATATTGATCTTAGACAAATAAATGCAGTAACTGCTCAGAAACTGAAAGCATTTGAATGTGAATGAAAATCACATGGGAAAGTTAGGAAACATTTCTTACAGAGGAACTTGAACTCTGCCATCTGGTAAAAAAAGTGTGTTGTATTTACAAATATTTATATTAAAGAAAAAGACAGTAAGTTTTAAGTATTAAAATATTAGATAAGAAAATAAATCATCAGTAAACTCTAGAAAAAAAATCCAGTTTTTATTATTTTGAAAACAAGGTTAAATAGAATTTTTTATATTAAAATGACAAATGATCATCTATAACACTAATTCAGAACAGGAGTCTTTAGAACGCTGAACTGGAGAAAAGGTTCACAGGTTGCTTAAGCAAGTGAAAGTACTTGCTGAAAAGATAAACTTTTCTTTCATTCAGTGGAAAATTCTCTGTATAGAAATGTATTTCCTATTTTAATTCATCCTGTAATACTTCCTAAACTTTTCAAAACAAAACAAAACAAAAAACAACAAATAATAAAAAACGATGATTTCCTTTACTTTCTTCTCCTATATTCAATATGTATGTGCCACTTTCTGATTTTTTTTTTTTCTGAACTGACTGTAATAGCTTTAGTAGCACTAGCTATTATACTAAATAACTCTGCTTAGAAACTTTTTTCTATTATTTACTAGTTTCTTTTTCAGTGTTCTTCAGGAAGAATTTAGAAAAAATGCCTGCCAGCATAAAAGACATTATTACTTTATACGAAAAACACACACTTTCCCCAATATACAAGACGACAACTGCTGTTGAACTGGGACACAAGTTATTAATGATCTTAGAACAGTTATGACTAATCTGTGTGCACTCAAGAAGAATCTGCAACCATGTAGGAAAAGCAGCTTCTAAATATTCTCAGGCTCCTAAAGGTTGTTTTTGAACACAGTTTTTGGTTTTGAGTATAAATGTACAAAATAATAGATGCTTCCAGGAAAAAGCTTTGTCACAGCCCCCTGACGGTAAAGGAAAGTCTGTCTGGTAACTGACTTTCTACCTAGGCAACTTCTCAAATGCATGTAGCCTTGAGATGTAAGTTAGTGATTATTTTAATTTTCTGTCTTTTTGTCTGAAAGTTGAGGAGGTTAAGAAAGACAGGATAGAGCTCTGAACTCTCTTTTCATTTTCTTGTTCTGTGTTCTCCCACGGTTTATTTGCTTCTCATGCCAATCTAAATCAAGGACAAGTTTTCAAAGAAAGGGCAAGCTGTGCATCA
Source organism: Anser cygnoides (assembly GCF_040182565.1). NCBI lineage: Eukaryota > Metazoa > Chordata > Aves > Anseriformes > Anatidae > Anser > Anser cygnoides. The sequence continues at coordinate 126,150,197 of NC_089873.1, read as the reverse complement.
CTCTTCTGCATCCAAACCTAAAATATTCATTCTTAACTACGCACAAATTCTTTATACTGCTTCTATAGGATGGCTGTGTGGGAGTTGGCTATGAATGTAGAGGGACGTAGAAAATTTTGATAAAATGTTTTCCTTTCCCCCAAGTTAAACGCAAGAATATACATGTACACTATATGCTGTTCTTATACAACAAAGAGTAAAAAACAAAAAGTAAATTTGCAGACAACACTAAATCAGGAGGAGCTGCTGACTCCCTTGAGGGTAGAGAGGCCTTGCTGAGAGATCTGGACAAATTAGAGGGCTGGGCCATCACCAAGCACATGAAGTTCAACAAGAGGAAGTGCCAGACTCTGCATGTGGTACAGGGCGACCTTGGATATTTGTATAGACCAGGAGACAAGAGGCTGGAGAGCAGCCCTGCAGAAAGGGATCTAGAGGTTTTGGACAGCAGCAAGTTGAATACAAGTCAACAGAGTGCTGACTGCATGCTGTGGTGCATCAGTCTTATTGCTAGCCAGTTGAGGGAAGTGCATATTCCACTCTGCTGTTGTTGGCGGGTACGCTCTACTCCTATGCTTGATGTAACTCTTGCTCAGGCTTACGAGCCACAGTAGGCCTCAATAGCACTGTTCATCGCACACTGGAGTTAAAGAACATGGTAAGGAATTTGAGTTTGACTATGAGTCAATTACTTTATCTTACAAATATAGTGTCCAGAGTCTGCACAGGACTTTGAAGGGGAACGCTGGCACAGGGGAGCAGATGGGCAAGTCCTGGTCTCTTCTCTTTGGTGACCAGTGATAGGACCTTATGGAATGGCATAAGGCCATGTCATGGGAGGTTCAGGTTAGATATTAGGGAAAGCTTTTTCACAAAGCATCAGACACTCATTTACCACTTCTCCTCAATGCATACATTTTGCATCTGTGTCTGGTTTCTTAGATTTTTTTTCCCCTCTAACATATTTATCATTGCACTGTGCAAAACTGGGGGTGTCAGAATATGAGCTGATGCATAAGGAGTTTCTTACAGAAGGGGGCTGCTGTATCTTAGTCTAGACTATAAATGGATTGAACTAGGGTTCAGCTTGTTTTCCCCTGTTGTTTTGCATTTTTCCCTTCTATACCATTATACCTTTTCTATACTTCATATACATTAGTGTGCTGGGTTTGGCTGGGATGGAGTTAACTTTCCCTGCAGGGGCCTATATAAGCGTTGTGCTCTGCACTTGTAGCTAGAACAACCCTGGTATCACACCAGTGTTGTATCTATTTCTGAGCAGGGCTGGCACAGCACCGAGACTCCCAAAGCCAGCAGGCTGGGGGTTGGCAAGAGGTGGGGAGGGGACATCACCAGGGCAGCTGACCTAAACCAACTAAAGGGATATTCCACACTATGTGATGTCACACTCAACAATAAAATGTGGGGAAGGGAAGAGGAGGTCGGGGGGATGTGTCTCTGCATAAAGACGTATCAGACTTGTATCTGGCAGCTCTGTTACTATTAAAACTTGACCCCAGACAGTTCAATTGAAGCATCTTAATATGGGTCTCAATTGAAGCATTAGGATTTGTGATCCCTTCAGAGAGCCTGTGCCTGTGCCAAAAGGATGTTAGCTCCTCAACCCAACGTAATTTTAGGTAAATGGGATGATATGCAAATTCTTTGTACCTTATTACTACTCACCATATTTTTGGAAAGTCTGCCTTTCTCTTTTGTCATAAGTTTCTCCAGATACCCTTCCACGGTGTCAACACTGTGAAGGGATTTCATTTTTAAATCTTAGCTTGCAAAATCCCACATTAGTACCAAGTGGGACTTTGAGAAGAGAATTTGGAAACACCTATTCTGTTAGGCATCTGTGCACTTTAACACTAAAATATAATTATCATTCAGTCATGTACTTTCACATTCAAGACAAATCACCTCCCTCTACAGGTGTAGTCAGCTTTAGCCCAGCTTCCTTATTGTATACAGTGCCTGCACTGTGGCTTATAGTTTCACTAAAGTCTGAGGCAAGAAACAAAAGCATGGAAAGGCATACACTTATGTTTTGCTCTTGTAGAACATAGCTCCTCATTGACCCCTTTAATCTCAGGTGCAACATCATACACAGCCAGCAAAGCAGTGTAGACAGCTAATTATTAGAGTTAGACAAGTTTGCAACTACCTGGGATGCTACTAACATAGTCTTCTCTCTCTTTTAATGGTTCATATAGACAGGGGGATTCTAGTTTATGTTCAGTCTACTGTTTCCTGAGGTGAAAAGTCATGTGTACAATAAACTTTCATACAAGTCAAAAAAAAATATCATCATGGCTGAATACAATTTAAAGAAAACCAGTGAGAGGAGGGCTGTGTAATTATTCCCCTTCTTTCCAGAAGATGTTCATAATATCACATTGTACTAACGAGCCAGGTCTCTGGTGTCTTCAGTAAAACCAATGTGTGACATAGTGCATAGTATATCCCAAACACATACGTTATCCTTTTTTTTTTTCGTTTTTCTTTTTTTTTTTTTTTCTGATTAACCTCTGGAACAAAGTATCTTACAACAGGAAAATTTCAGAAAAGAATTTAATGGAAATCATTTATAATTTGTATATATACATATACACATACAAATACAAGTATATGTATACATATATATGCATATATTCTTAGCTATCTCTGAACAGAAAAAGAATTCCAGAAGCTGTGAAAATTTGTTAGTCAATTTTTATTGAACAAAGCCATTCATGAAGAGTAGGGACTGATTAGAGAAGAAAGAAAATGCTTAAAACGGAAGAAAAGAAGCATACAGCATCTGTTTTATTCTCTGTCTTGTGCAGGACAGGCCTTTTAAGTTCCTTATAATGAACAAAGCCTGTATGAAGTACAGAGAAAATGAGTCAGTGATCAAACAAGGTTGTTTTCTCCATTTAAAAAGTTTTAAGAGTGGGTGAATTTATTATATTCAAGTTTAGAGTAGGTAAAACCTGACTGGAAATATTTTCATAACACTGTCAAGTGAGCATAAGGAAAGGTAGGTCAATGGGAGTTACATCAACTCAAGTAAACACAGACATTTACTTCTAAAAAGGCATTGTTTCATATCCATTTATAAATATATGTATAATCTGTTCTGTCTATGTAGGAAAAGAGACAGAACCAATCAAATAAATGAATCAACTTGAGGCAGCTGTATGTGATATTCAAGAGTCTTGGAGTTACAGTATTTTAAGAAAATGATCTGTTCAAACCTGCTCTAGAGAAGTTTTCAAAAGTTACAAAAGGGATTGTATCAGGATTTTTGTGATAAAATATATTAGACTTGTTCATGTTGGAGAATGATTGAAACCTTAGGAACACGGCCTCAACAGGGCACATTTTTCTTACAATTAATCACATGCATAAATGCTTTTCTGAAATGGAGCCCTGTAGGAAACTTAGGTAGAATTACTGCCTGTTAGCAATATTAACCCTGTGGGATATATTATTGGGAAAATTGTTTTTAATAAATAATATGCATTTGTTCAGGGGATATTCACTGAAGATAAAGGTTCTAAAGCAGGGGATTGAGCAAGTGAAAATCTTGGCAATTGGGATAGAGCTAAAATAATGAAAAAAAGTGTTCAAGAACATTTGATCCAGCTGTCTTTCTCCAGCCCTTAACATTGCTTTTGGTTTAATACCATTTTACTACCACTGCCATTAGAAGTTACCCTACTGTAGATATGCCATTGCATGCAGTGTTCAAACATAGTCCTCTCAGAAGTTTCCAGTTAAAATATAATAAAAAAACTGGATGTGACTCTATTTTGTTCAAGCTAATTATATATTGTGACTTAATGTGTAAGAAACAAGAAATCATGAAGACTGTATATTACTTTCACAGTGGGTGATCAAAACATTATTTAGTGCTTCTGTAATTATGATATATTACGAGAATTCACGTTCAGACTCACAACATCCACCTGAAGTGTGAGACTAGTTAGAGTACACTGAGCTATAATAGAAACCATAAAAGAGAGCAGTTTACAATATGCTAGCAGACTTTTCATTGATAATGTATTCAACTAAGTTTGTTGTTAAAAAGCCACAGGTGTAAAACACATTAAAATGTAATTGCAGTGACAGTTCAATGCAATTGTTGCATGTTACATATTAGAGCATATTTTAACTATTTACTTTTAACATATTTATGCACCTGAGCAACCACATCTAAAAGATCATAAAAGAGTAAAAGGTGAAAAAGGAACCATAAAGCCAAATGACAAAGAGAACAAGAGTTATGAGCACAATTGGTGAGCACTATAGTAAACGTATGAATGGACAAGGAACTGCTTAATGCTCTCACATATACATTTTCCACCATAGGAAGAAATCAAAATGCACTTACCCACAGGCTGCTGAGCACTGCTGAGTTTTGACTACTCTCCTGGAACATTAATCACTCACAAACTCTCAGTTGTTAATGTGAATAGAAATTAAATAAACAGTCTGTTACTCAGAACTCAATTTGTCTGCTTTTCTCAGAAATAATTTTGCAAACTGCAACTGTTTGTCTAATTCTTAAGAAACCTTCACTCAACCTGAATGACATCTCTGTCTCCAGTCCCTTCTCCACCTTGAGTTAAATGCATTAGAAATTTACAAAAAATAACTGGATTATAACATAATATAATATAATAAAATTACAAAAGAAATAATAACATGCTGGTAGTACCCTCAGAAAGGGGAGAAAAAAGATTTAAGAAAACCTATTAAAGACTAGCCTGTGGTTATTGATTTTACATGGAAAGCAATCAAATTCAGTGGTAAATTCCCTTCAGAGATAATTCTGTTTGAAGAGTGGACAAGTGTAATTGTTACAATACAGTTCCCTTGTCTACCATTGGCATGTAGCACAACCACATCAGCTGTTTAATTAATGAAGGTTGTCTTGGAGCTAAGTTGAAGGAATTTGAAAACTTCAAATTTGGTGTGAGTCACACGTCTCAAGAGCAGTTAGAGTAAAAGCCACATCTACATCTGGCAGCTGGAAATGGGCTTTCTTTATATAGGCTGAAAACAAGAGAACAAAAAATTAAGGCTAGCTGTTACCTCAGGGAGGAAGGACATTGGGTCTAGTGGCACAGAACAGGCTGTTCCTATGTATTAACCACAGCTGGTGTTATGTGAAAAGCCTACACACTCCAGGCAGCAAGACCAAAAAACACCAGCTCAGCTCACAACTTGATAAAAGTGACAATCATTGTTGCTTATGTCTGGCCAGGACTTGCTTCCTTGGTAGTGGCCTGGCTTCTGTAGAGGTATTAGAGACCATTACCTCTCCTCCCACCTCTGCAGCTGATGAAGACTAAAACCCTTACTTCCCACATAAACATTCTAATCACCAAACTGTGAAACAAACACTGGCAGGATATTGCTGCCTCTTTTGCAGATTTTTTTTTGATCTGATTGCTCCCCTTTGGTATAGTCATGCACCAAGTGCTTCATTGTCTGAAGTACTGAAGTCAAATGTCTTGTATTGCAATATTGGCAACACAGACCTTGGCCAATAGTAGGAAGAAATGAAATATTGTTTCTGAAGCATGGCATTTTTTAAAGGCTATTCTTGGACTGCAGACTATCAATTGCTTGCTGGCTTTATAAGTGTCACAGAAAACTCATATCAGAGAAGCTTTCTTCTTCATAAAAAATTCTCCTGATTTTACTTCAACATTTGTAATGAATCAGAATCACATTGATCTGCTCATGATTTACATCAGTTTATCCATTAATGAACCATCGGTTCATTACACAACTCATTCTGGAGATGCAACTTCTTTCTCAGAGGAAAATAGAACTTGTCTGAATTGATCCAAATGGCAGTAAAAAGCAGCCCAGAAAAATAAGATTTTTTTTTAAATTTATTAGAAAAGTGTAATGTCTTTTAACAATAATGAAAATTTAATGAAAAGCAATTAGCAGAAGAAATAATTTTCAGTAAAGGCAGTAACATTCTATTAATTCTTGCTTGATAGCTCAACAGAACTGTGTTTTATGTTCAGTATTAAACTTTATGACAAAGAAATTACAGAATTTCTGTCAGGTATAGTATGATTTATTCATCAAGAACATGCAACAGTGGCTGGTAGTATCTTTTCTATGACAGGACTAAAATTAAACTCAAGCCTTTCTGCAGATACAAATACCAAAACACTGTCAGCCATGAAGATGTCTGTTGGATCTTAGCTCTGATGGTGATTAACATCCTGTGAAGGAAAATAGTTATACTTTATTTTGATGTTTCATTTATAAGTGCTGTACAAATGAATAATAAATAGACCTTTCAATTAGCAGTTTATCAATTGCTAGTGCCCACTGGGTTGATAGACTGTCTATAATTGTGTTTGTAATTGTAATTATACTTTCTTAGTATAATTGAAGATACAGTAAATGACTCTTACAAAATGAAATAAGAATAAGAGCATGAATATCAGGAGGTTTGTATCAGGAGATGTATATCAGGAGGAACAGGGAAAAGGGCAGAGGCTTGTCCTCTGAAGGCTTTATCCCTGAGGGGGTAAAGTGAAAAATAGCCAACTACCTTTCTGTGCTTCCAGAATGGTCTTAAGCTGTGGAACAATAAACCATTTCTATTTCTGTGATTTCAGATATCTTCATTTTCTCAGAAATTCTGAACATATTCCTTTCCTACCTGTAACATTTTAATTCCTCTCTGTTCTGGGAAATATTGTAAATGCTACTTGGACTTGCTGATTCTACATTTAATATCTTGCAGAAAGAAAGAAGGATGACAAATGTTAGCTCTTATGAACTCTTATGTTAGCAGATATTTATCTTGTGTTTGTGGAAATAGGTAAGGGAAATAGACACTGGCAGCAAAGGACAGATAGAACTAGGAAAGAAGTGCCCAGGCTGGCAGAGGAGCAGTGGCACTGCCAGGAAGGCAAGGACTTATCACTGAGCTGTGTAGTAGCATTTTGGCAGTAGTAGGAAAGAAGTCGTTCACTAGAACTGGGATGAGGAGGAAACAATGACAGCTAGGTTAACCAGTCACAGCTAACTGGTCACAGTTAGTGTGGCCTTCCACTCACCCAGATGAACCAATCACCAAGTTTTTTTTCTTTCTTTCTTTCTTTTTTTTTTCATGCCTTTCACTATGGAAGAACAGAAATGAATCTGTTGACGGTATTTAGGGAAGAAGAGCTACCCTACATCTTCACCCACAGCCTATGCTCTGGAAGAAACAGAGGGGACTCCTGGATGTCCCATGAGGGAGCTTGGCAAATGCCAGAGTGTTGGAGGCCGTTGGCTGCCCTAGGAAGGATTTTTCTTTCCACCACTTGGTTCTTTTAAAGGTTAGAAAAACTGGAGCCTAAATTCCCAGGACCAGCAGACATGTTTGGGGCCATATTCACTTTCTTAGGCCTCCTTGGATACGTTTCCTCACTTTAAAGTAAGCTGGTGGGCAAGGAAATGTCTTTTGTGTATAATGCAGTGGGACTGTCAGTAAATAGAAGTCCAAATTAAATGAGGATCTATGACAGGAAACGTGAAATGAGAGCTTCTTTAATTATAAAGTGGTTTCATTTTGACTTGCTAATTACTGAAGTGTGAGCTTTGTGTAATTAAACATGACTGGAAGCAGCTCCAGCTAATGCTCGCTATGTTCACCCAATTAAATATTACAGCATTGTTTGAATACAGCTAGTTACACTCATTAATAAACGTGTATGTGACAATAAACATACAGGGCTTCTGAAAAGATGGTTAGTATTTGCTCTTTTCCTTTTCAACCCAACCTGTTCATTCCTTGTATAGTTTGATGCCTCCCTACTTCCTTACTGGCTATTAGGCCCTTGGGAGTGTGAGACCTGTGCAATATGGTGATGTACTGCGCATCTATGTGGAAAAGGCACTCCTAAGCAAAAGGATTTAGCCTTCTGTATATCAACGTCCTATACAAGTCTGTTGTATCCTTGAATACTCACAACCCTTATGCATGTTGTCCACTGGGAGAACTTCACTCTCAGAGAACTTTGCTTGAGCTTGGGAAGAAAAAGAAAAGAGGACAAAGCTTTTCTGAGAAAATAATAATAATCCCACAAAGACAACAAAACAAATCAGTAAGAGGAATTATTTGAGAAAAATTTGTCAGATTGAATGATGCCTAAATCGTCTTGTCTCCTCCCTCTGCTCCTCCATCACTTTTCCACTGAGTTGAGAAGCCTGAAATAAATCTCTCCTGCTACTGAAACTTTGTCAAATTAATTTGACACTAACCTATTTTGACATTATCCCATTTTCCTTCAATATTTATCTATCCTCCCATAGGTTATTTATGTCTGTTTCTGACATCTGCCCCAGTCCTCTTGGGTAGGCAGAATATGATAGTTTTAATGTAATTTTTTTTGCAGTCCTCTTTCTGCCCCCAAGAGGTTAAAAAGAAGGAAAAGTCTGTTACTCCTTTAACCTTCATTACTTCTCATGAGCTTCTTTTTTTTCTCATCTTGATCTTTCAGTATAGTTCTTTTTGATGTTTAGCGAGAAGTTTACTTTCTTCACCTTCATTCTTTATCATTAAGGTTGAATACATAGCACACATGACCCTTAAAAATATTGTTAAATGTTAAATTGGTTAAAAGTATTGAAAAGAGAGAAAGCATACATTGCACATTTCTTTAGGACTCAGCCGAAAGACCCAGTTTGTCTGATATTCACTTCATCAGCTAAAAACACTGTGAGGAAACTAATAATTATATTTTGATTATATGAATTCTTTGACTCAATTTCTTTCTTATTTCCTACAATATAAAATCTTCATATTAAAGACCAGTTTTCACAGGATTCAGTCACCAGCCTGTATTTACACAATTTGCCATTAGTTTGACATTACTTGAGAAACCTGTAACTATTGGACACTTTTTCTTGCAAAGGAGCTGGAGGTGGTTAAGTCAAGTTAATAAGAGGTATAATAAAAGCAATCTGTTCCATATCATCTTGTCCTTTCAGCTGGTACTCATGCCTACATACCCTGTGCCTCTTGAACCATGTAGCATTTTAGGTGGTGATTAGAGGCTAAGGCTGTGTCAGAGCCTGTAATTATGAGCCTTCAGTATTACAATAAGGACCTTAAGGCTAGAGGAGAGAACTTGAGAGGGGGAGAAAGAAAGGAGCCTCCAGCTGCTGGCACCAACCAATACATAGGTTTTAAACTGGAATTTCCAGAAATTGTTACATTTTAGCCCCAGTCTCACACTTACTGCACTTTCTGTGCTGGGGACGTAGGACACAGGGTAAGTCAGTTGTGTTCAGTGCTTCTAACCGCCCACACCTGACCTGACGTGGGTAACACACTCTCTGTAACTCGGGTTATCAGTAGGATGGTAGGTACTGGAATGCCTGTGCTGGCAAAAATGGAAGGGATTTAGCTACGATCAGGAGATCGGGGGAGGTGTGGGAGTCACACACCCCAGGCGACCAGACAGAAGCCCAAGCAGCCTGTCTGTGTTCACAGAGTGGCATGTCCCAGCGAGGAGCTCTGCCTCCAGCACAATGCCACGAAAATAGCATCAGTCTGACTTTTGCTTTGACAGGCAATGTTTGCCCTGAGCCCTGACCTGGGTCCCTGCACTGGAACCTGCTGCAAAATGCAGGCAGACTAGAAGACTGGCTAGAGACAGAAAAGCAAGCATCTCTGATGAATGCCATCAGTGCCAGAAAATCACTGGAATGAAGACAATTAGCCCAAAGCACAACAGTAAAAGAGAAATTTAGCAACTAACATTAGAAGTAAGGGAGAAAGAGCATGTTTTTGCTTTTTATTTTTTATTTTTTATTTTAAATATTTTTTAAGTAGCAGGAAGGAATTCAGCCCCCTCAGGGAGAGCTTTTCGTGGAAGCTGGAAGACCTAAAAAACTTAAGGAGAGCAATGGTGTGCTGCTGGAAATAGCTATTCTGAAAGATGCTTAATTTCTCTAAGATTTGTGCTGAATTTTCAAAGTGAAAATTTGTCCATCAGTGTATTTTTTAAACAAAAATAAATGCTTTTCACCCTTTCTATTAACTACATTTTAATGACTCAGCTCTTACAAATGCCACACATTTAAGACAAGTAATTTCGAACATACTCTATGATACTAAAATCAACTATGTTGTCATACCTGACATGACAACCAGGAAATATGTTTTAATCTTTAGTTATGTTTCTTCCTTATTAATAAAATAAAGACATCAAGACTATAAGTGGTTGAGAGTTAAAGACCAAAACTACAACAATAACAAAACAACAAAAATCTTATGACTGTCTTTGTGCTCATGTGGACAGAACTTCCCTGACACCTTTCAAAGCAGATCCAGAATGTAAACTTAGCCCCACTGATTTAAGGGTAAGTATGTTTATCAGTGCTTTGAGTGCTGAGTATATGTATAAATAAATACAGGTTAACATAAAAATTCAGCCCTGCTGTTTAGTACTTGGTAGTTGTTATATTATCTATAAATTGGAAAAAAGTACTTATCGAGGAGAAAAGGCTGTGCTGTAAGAAGCCTGAGTTAACTGTATTATCTTTGAAGTTGTGAGAGTAGGTCTTGTTCAGGACTGTATTCTAACTGCTCTTTTATGTGATGTCTGTGACAGTTAGGGGAACAGGGGAGGAGCAGGGTTTTAGAACATCAGGATGAGGCTGTACGTTAATGGGCTTGTTTTGTGTGGACTCTAAAAATAGTTGAAAAAACACCAGAGATTGAGCATTTAAAAAAATTAAGTATAACTGATGCTTTGTGTAACTTTTGATAACAATGTATTCAGAGCCTGAATTTAATCCAAAGGGACCACTCCAGGAAATTTGTGTTTGTATCCAAAACTTAAGGCAGTGGTGAGGAAAGTAGGACTGAAGAGGTTTCTGTACTAAAGGAACAGAAAGCAAGGGCCACCAAAAATGCAGGTAAGCCCAAGGACCTTCTGGCTTTTACCTGGAGGGCATGTGGAAGGAGCAGGAACCATGGAAAGAGGCCAGAGAAGAGCTTCTTCATTAGGCAGAGACCAGGACTGTGTTAAATGGTTGCGGCACTTTTTTGTTCCACTCTACTTGCTAGACGTTCTCACATTAGGATTACTAAACAAATCTTCACTTTTGGGACCAACGACCTGTTTCCCCAAAGAAATTAGATGTTAAGAAGCTTATGGTCTTCTGAGCCAAGTACCAAGTACTTTAGAAATAGGCCATATTCTTACAGGTCAGATTTTGAGCATGGTGGCTGGACAAGTTAGCGTACATATTCATGTTGGTTTGAAACAAATAAAAGCAGAGGAAAACTGTTAAAATTCTGATTGTGCTGCTTTGCACTGCTTTTTTACAGAATGAAAGCAGGCACCTGTAGTGATTTTACCTTGCTGGGCAGCTAAACTCCACCACTCCACCACAACCACTCTCTCACTCCACTCCCCCTCCTCAGAGGAAGAGTGGAAGAAGAAAGTACACTGGAAAGAAAAACAGGCTCATGGATAAGATAAGAATAATTTAATTAAAGGGAAAAGGAAGAGGAAAAACAAGCAGACAAACAAAAGAACAACTAGCAAAGGCCTCATGGAAGCACAGAGAGTGAAAAAAAATTATTCTCTACCTCACATCAATGAGTGATGTTTGGCCATGACCTTGGAAGCAGGGCCTCAATATGTGTAGTGGTTGTTTGGGAGGACAGACATCTTCCTGAGAGCCCCCCCCCTGTCCTTCCCCTTTCCCACCTTTCATTGCTGAGTGTGGTATCATATGGCATGGAATATCCCTTTGGTTGGGTTAGGTCAGCTGCCCTGGTGATGTTCCTTCCTCACCTCTTGCCCACCCCCAACCTGCTGGCTCTGGGGGGGCTGGAGGGAGTCCTGACGCGGTGCCAGCACTGCTCAGCAGCAGGCACAACACTGGTGTGATACCAGTGATGTTCTAGCTCCAGGTGCAGAGCACAGCGCTGTGTGGGCTGCTGCAGGGACAGGTAACATCCCAGCCAGACCCAATAGAGCACCTGAATATATTTGACCACCAGAGGAAGCAGGGATTCCTTTTACTTTGTTTCTTGGTATGCCCTGATTTGAACATGGCAGATCATGGTGCTGGAGAGCATTTCATGGGCTCCCCAGTTGATTCATCTTCACTTTGGCTTAAACTTTTCTGTCACTGTATTCTGTTTACTTTCTTTATGGCTCCTTCTTTAAAAGTTCAAAGAACATGCCCCATTACACTTGATTATGGTGAACATCTTGCAGTCTCCTTTCAGAAGAAAGCAATGAAAATACTACATTACAAGGCAAGAACTAGAAATAAAAGACTGTCAAAAACAGAGAAACAAAGGTGACAGGAAAAACAGACTTAGTAGCATAAGTATTGTATAAAATAATAAGAAGACTGCAATATCATTTAAAGTTGCTCTTTAGACAAATATAAATAATTTTTATTTTCATCATCAAAACATGTAATTTCATAATCAGAGTTTTTATGTGATTACAGCTGGAAACAAAAACCCAAAGGGGAAGGTTTTTATTTTATTTTAATATTTTACTTTAATATTTTATTTTATATATATTTTTTCATATAACCGCAAACGGGGGGATTTTAACAACAAAAAGTTGTGTTTGTCTTTGATCACTAAACCTTTTATTTTGATGCTTTTCAGGAATGTTTTAGATAAAAATGCAAAGCTTTCTGCTGGAATGTATTTTCATCAAGACTTTTTTTGCTTGGAAGAAATAAATCCTAAATTTTCAGTCAGTTTTATCAAGAGGAGGAGAGAATTTTATGATTTCCATTTTAGAAAGGGAATCTGTTTATGTAAATGTTATACATTTCCATTTTCTCTCTATGTTCCTAATGTTGTGCTTTCCATTACTAGTTTCTATGCATTACATTCCTCCTGATAAGGTACTACATTAGTACAGGTAGGCTTTTGTCCCTCAAACAACAAAGTCCTTCAGCAGTTAAACCAGCTTTTCACTAGTTTTAATGTGCAGAGTGTGCTGACTAGAGGGCAGACGTAAGAGGTATACGGAGCACACCGGTAGTATGTGACTAATTCCTGGCTAGGAACCAAAAGAGGCAGCACTTAAATTCTCCCCATCTCCCAGAAAACAACTGCTTCTGGAATGCAGACTCTATCTACATTACTATATTAATTTGAATCTGGAGTACACTTTTAAAACAAATCGTATCAAGTCAGTTTAGTGCCTTTCAGTTCACTCATTAAAGAGCAGTTTCAAGAGCTTGAAGTGGGTTCCTTCCAGATAAAACAAAACCAGCGGCACACTACAGTATTGCACCTAATGTACTCCTGCCACTAATGGACATTCTGCCTGTGGGATTTGATTAGAGCTAATCTGATGTAGAAGACGCAAAATAAGTGTAGTGTGGATGCTGGGTCCTCAGTGTTGTGTCTCCCAATCTGTTTTTTTCTCATTTCTTACTACTGCAGACAGCCAAAGTCTGTACTCAGTTTGTGTTCATCAACTTGGTGAATATTAGAGAGAAGGAAATCCTTGATGATATAAGAAAAAAAATCTTTTTATAATGAAAGTGCACATATACTTTAAATATGTAGTATGGCTAATGGGAATGATTTCACCTTGGGAATGGAGCAAGGTAGGTGAGAGGGAGTTCTGCCATAAAGACTGGTGCTGTAGAAAGCACCTGAAATTATCATCCTGAATAAAATATTATCCTGAAATAGCAGTTTCCAGCTTTGCATCTCACATTCAGGCTGAGTTATGATTCAAGTAACTATTTAAACAAATCCTTTTGGTAGCTCTTCATCTTCTGAAACATATTATTCTGACTGTTGCAGAACAGACTTAACTTTGTTGTATATTCTTGGGGCAGTCCTGGGATATTTGTATCCAGATTAAAGTTTGGATAGCTTTCCATGGCTTGTCCATGAACATGTCCAAGGTATTTCCTGGGCTATGCATGCCACAGCTAAAGAAAACCCACCAGTTGGGTAGCTGGTGGCTTGGACCGCAAAAAAATAGGAATGTCTATTCTTAACATGTCAGCATCATTCAAAACAATGCAAGGGTACTAAAAGCTTTCAGTAATAAACATGAAGCATATGTTGTACCTAAAACAAACAATTTTTGCTGGATACAAATTTCATGAGGCTGTGCAAGTAGTCTCTAAGGTTTTGAATAGTTTTTAATATGAGCTGAAGTAGTTAGGTAATAATGACTTTGGCAATGCTTAGCTTAGGAAATGAGAAGAGATTCCATAATCCTTAGAACTATCACTCTTCAAGTGTCTTAAAATAGAAGAAATGCGAATTGGCTATAACCTGATCTCCTGTGCTAGCATAGGTGCAATTGAAAGCAATATTATTAGCATGTAAATTGATATTGCCCAAATGCATTCTTTGGGTTGGAGATAATGGCCAGAACTGTTTGGAAACGAAAAAAAGTTATGTAGTAACATAGGAGAGGAAGCAAAAAAGCAATTTACACTATAAAAACATGCTGTTGCAGGAACATGGGTGGCAAAATTGTGGCCAAATGATCCATTTGCAGCAATCTTTATGTTGATTTGGGATATTCTGTAATATGATTGTTTTTTTAACAGTCCTGTATTGTTTTGAGTTCAGGCACTTGCTTCTCTTGAAGTGTTAGACTTTGGTAAAAGGGACTAACAGAGAAGTGGATCAGGATCTAAATGCTGTCAGTGGGAATTTATTAGTTTTTTTAGAAGGAAAACATTAAGATCTGTATCCATGCCATAAGGCAGACCTGTAGGTCCTGTAGACCTGTAGGACCCATACAGTCAGAGCAGCACTGCCAGCTAGCAGCAACATGTACTGTTACTCATCCAAAATGCAGGATCTTAAGAAAACAGTCTCAATTCAGCAATTAACAACTTTGAGTGTATCTTTGAAGCACAGGATTAATCTTTACGCACCAGTTAGGAGAGCCTCTCTGGATCTTTTCAAAGGCTTTAATATTGAGTGTAAATATGAGTGTAAATATCTTGCTGAACTGAACCTAAATGAGTAGCTAGGCGGTGCTCCTGGATAAAAACTGTTTTGGTGTGACATTGCTTCCACAGTAAAGCAAATTCCACAGCATGGCACTGTGCCTCTGCAGGAACTCTGCAGCACGGAGAGAGATCTTCCTCTGGGTGTTTACAATAAGCAGTAATATGAGCTCTATTAGGCATCCAGTTAGGGGTAAAAACATAAACTCTATGTATCCGGGTAATTAAATTATTGAGTAAGCATTATGTAAGGTGGGGGTGTGTTTGTTATTAATGCTAATATTAGATTTTGACTGCAGAAGGCAGCCAGGTGACTTTATTCCCCTCCAGGAGATGATTATCTCTTGATAAATCAAATTCCCTTCAGTGGCCTTATTGCAATTTCAGAACAGCCTTATTATTAACAGCATGGTGTAGTTCTATGTTGGAAAAGGTGGAGTTCAGCAGGCTGAACAGAAGTTACAGCAGAGCTACATAAATCCTGTGGATCAGTGTTATCACTTAGAGTATTAACCAGGACTCTCCCTTTGTGTATTTGCCTCTGGAATGTGAATTTCCAAGGACACTTTCAGGGCTTCTGGGTAAATCTTACTGAAACTTTAGCTAAAGCTAGGAAATTGAAATGCCTAGGAAGCTAAAAACAGTCACCTTCTCCTCCTCCTCACCTGATCCTGGTCATCTGCATTGGGATCAGTTCAAATGCACTGATAAATGGGGCTCCTTAGGACAGCCAGGAGGTTTATAAAGCAAAGTACACAGCTGTACGCAGCGGAGAACAGACTGTAGGAAGTAAAAAAGTGCCCACTTAGCCTACATCTGAGGAGGCATCATCAGGTTTTTCTAGCCTGACAGGCATCACTGCCAGCAGAGCCCTCTGCTCTTGGTGTTGGATGCCTGATCTTGTCTTCCCACTTTGTAGCTGGGGAGACACTGGAAAATGGACAACCACTGTGGTGGAAGGAGATGGGAGGCAGTTTCTTGAAGGATGGAGGGGGGTTTAGAGAGAGGATCCTGCTTCCCCTGAGTAGTCATGAAACTTTACAAAGGCAGCACAGTTTCTTTGGCACAACAGTCTGCATTCTGGCTCCAGAGAGCTGCACTTTTAAGCCCCTTTTTGCCTGTGTGCCGGGGTGACCTGGTTACATCAGCTGCTGATGCCAACAAGTGTGTTTCTCTCATTTCTGGACAAAATATTTTATCTAGTCCTCCATAGAGTATTTGTTTGAATTTGTATTTGGAAGAATATTGCTGACAATTTCTTTTCCCACCAAACAGACATAACAAAACCCCAAACCATTTTCATGATATATGTTAATATGCTTGTAGATTGACATGATGTATTTATACAGTGGTGTGGACTACCTTCACACATGCACAGTGAGTATGGGTATGCAGTTTTGCATATATGTGAAATGTTATAAGATAAATGTGAAAAATGATGTTGCTATTTTAATTTCAATTTATACTCAAAAGGCAAGAGGTATGGTTTCTCTGCAATGGTTACATTTCAGCTGTTTGAAGCCAGCTGAGAGCCAGCTGTGTGCCCAGAGTCTCTCAAGGGTGCAATTATTTAATGATAAAACTAATTTTATGCAGTAACTGCTGATTACTACTGCAAAAATTATTTTAACATAGACTGAAGTGGTAAATTTTTGAGCTGAAAGTAGACAGGGTTGGCTACTCAGAATATTGAGCAGTCTTTTCAGCAGAACTGTGGTAAGTCCAATAAAATAATGATACCTGTCAAAATACTTGGCTGAAATCTAGAATCCAATTCATCTCACAATGCTAAGTTGTCTGCCTAGTTCAAAAAGAAACTTTTCTACTGTGCCATTAACAACATTTACTATGCCATCACATTAACAACTACTATGCCATCACTACATTTAGTTATATATTTATTTAAAGACAAAAGTCATTCCAGGTCAAATGGGCTTTATAAACACTGTATTTGATATCCACTGATGCCAAGGCTCAATTGGGGAAGACTTTTTTTCACTCACTGTTAGAGTGGGCCAGACCCGGTCTTTTGAATGTGAAGGTTGAGCGTTATGGTAGAATCTGAATTGGATTCTTGGAAATGGAAAGAAAGCTTAAGATAGAGGAAAGAAAACCATTACAGTGATTCTCATGAGATATAAGTGTGCCCAGTTCTGGTCCCTACAATTCAAAGAACACACAGACATATTGGAGAGAGTCCAAAGGATGGCCATGAAGAAGACTAAAGGGCTGGAGAACCTGGCCCAAAAGGAAAGACTGAACAAATTAGGTCTTTTCAGCATGGAGAAGAGAAAGTTCAGGTGGTATCTCATTGCAATATTTCAGTGCTTAAAAGATGGCTAAAAAAGGAAAGAGACTCTCTCTTCACAAGGAACCACATAGAGAAGTCAAGGGTCAATAGGTGCAAGTTGCACTGGGAGAGATTTTGTCTTGATATTAGAAATAAATGTTTTACATTGAGAACAATTATGCTTTCAGCACAGAAATCCAACTCTGCTCTTGTGAGAACCCACCTGGAATACTGCATTGAGCTCCAGGGTTGCCAGCACAAGATGTATATGGACCTATTACAGCAAGTCCAGAGGAGGATCATAAAGATGATCAGAGGGCTGGAGCACCTCTCCTATGAAGACAGGGTGAGCGAGTTGGGGTTGTTCAGCCTGGAGAAGAGAAAGCTCCAGGGAGACCTTATAGTGATCTTCCAGTGCCTGAAGGGGGCTATAAGAAAGCAGGAGAGGGACTCTTCATCAGGGAGTGTAGTGATAGGACAACATGTAATGGTTTTAACCTAAAAAGAGAGTAGATTTAGATTAGATATTTGGAAGAAATTCTTTACACTGAGGATGCACTGAGGCACTGGAACAGGTTGCCCAGAGAAGTTGTGGATGCTTCATTCCTGGGAGTGCTTAAGGCCTAGTCGGATGGGGTTTTGAGCAACCTGATCTAGTGGAATGTGTCCCTAGAGCAGGTGGGTTGGAATTAGATGGTCCTTAAGGTCCCTTCCAACCCAAACCATTCTATGATTCTAGGTATGGAACAACCTCCTCAGGGATGGAGGTTTCTTTTTTCTTTTCTTTTCTTTTCTTTTCTTTTCTTTTCTTTTCTTTTCTTTTCTTTTCTTTTCTTTTCTTTTCTTTTCTTTTCTTTTCTTTTCTTTTCTTTTCTTTTCTTTTCTTTTCTTTTCTTTTCTTTTCTTTTCTTTTCTTTTCTTTTCTTTTCTTTTCTTTTCTTTTCTTTTCTTTTCTTTTCTTTTCTTTTCTTTTCTTTTCTTTTCTTTTCTTTTCTTTTCTTTTCTTTTCTTTTCTTTTCTTTTCTTTTCTTTTCTTTCTTTTCTTTTCTTTTCTTTTCTTTTCTTTTCTTTTCTTTTCTTTTCTTTTCTTTTCTTTTCTTTTCTTTTCTTTTCTTTTCTTTTCTTTTCTTTTCTTTTCTTTTCTTTTCTTTTCTTTTCTTTTCTTTTCTTTTCTTTTCTTTTCTTTTCTTTTCTTTTCTTTTCTTTTCTTTTCTTTTCTTTTCTTTTCTTTTCTTTTCTTTTCTTTTCTTTTCTTTTCTTTTCTTTTCTTTTCTTTTCTTTTCTTTTCTTTTCTTTTCTTTTCTTTTCTTTTCTTTTCTTTTCTTTTCTTTTCTTTTCTTTTCTTTTCTTTTCTTTTCTTTTCTTTTCTTTTCTTTTCTTTTCTTTTCTTTTCTTTTCTTTTCTTCTTCTCTTCTCTTCTCTTCTCTTCTCTTCTCTTCTCTTCTCTTCTCTTCTCTTCTCTTCTCTTCTCTTCTCTTCTCTTCTCTTCTCTTCTCTTCTCTTCTCTTCTCTTCTCTTCTCTTCTCTTCTCTTCTCTTCTCTTCTCTTTTTCAGGGTCAAATTTAAAAAGAGAATTTCCAGCTTAAAACCACTTTTTAATTTTCAAATAAGATATTTTCAATCTTATTTAAGTTAAACCTTTGATTTTGAAACATCCAGATTTTAGAACATTGGTAAATATATTTTTTTCTTTATATCTGTCTAAAAATTTAATATTCAGATGATTTTCTTAATCATTAGAAAAGAGCAATCCCAGTTTATATGTTTTATAGTAGAATCCACAGCAGACTAATGGTACTAGTGAATTAAGACAACATAAGCCTAGAAAACCACTGCTAGTCATAAGAATGGGTTTCTTCTGGAGTTTTTCAGTCACGTACTTGATTCTCAGTTTGGGACACCTTGACAGATCATAGCTGATTATAGCAGTATAATTTTCTAAGGTTAAAGTAGTATCAGCATTTGCTGTCTGATAATTTGGTAAAAAGTGCAGAATTAAAATTTCCACATTTTTAGTTGTGCTGCACAGAAAGAAGCAGCCCTCTGAAAATTATAGCTAAGGGGTAGAATATGGGATATAAAGACTGTATCTGAGAGTTATTATTACCATCAGTTATTATGTAAATGATTCCCCTTGCTCACAAACACACACACACACAGTTTTTCATCCCAATTTAAAACATAATTGCAGCCTTTGACGGATTGCCATTGATTTTTTTTTTTCATAGAATGAATTAAAATATTTTAAGTAGGAAAAGATAGAAAGGAACATTATGTCCCATTAAACTAATCAAATGTACTAAAACTAACCCCTCCACCCCAAATCCACCCCCTGCTGTCATCCACAGCATCAAGATGGGTTATGAATGAAGAAATCTACTTGGCACTTTAAAAAATGAGGTCGTGATAAGTGCATGAAAAAATAAAATTAAAGCCCTTTATAGCTAGCAAGATCCTGGCTTCATAGCAATGAGTTTAAACCAGGGCAACAAGATCAGAAAAGTGCTTCTAAATCCTTCCAAAAGCAAATTACAGTTTTATGTTTACTGATTATCTTTTGTAATGGTTGTGCAAGCTTGTTAAAAATACCTTGCCATTTTCCAGAGGATGGTATAGAGGCCAATAGTATGAATGGACTGAAAAAAAGAGATGTATCAGCTGAGAGGAGGATAAGTCTACAGGAAGCTGTAAATCAGGATATGCTATACATTACTTCAGAGGCAGGAATCCTTCAGTGACCAATTGTCGCAATCTGTAACAGATGACCAGTTGCTCACTAGACCTGAAAACAGTGGTCCTCTATCATGTGGGGCGGGTGCAGGAGAAGGATTCAAAAGGAATAACACCAGAGAGTCCATCACGTTCTCAGGGCACCCAGGGTTAGTGCCTCTGTAAGAGTCACTTCCCCTCCACTCCTTTTCTTGTAGGATCACTTCTGTGGTTATCTATAACTCACTCTGGGACTGCAGGGTGCTGGTGAAGCCCCTCCTACTGAGAGAGATCCAGGGAGTGGGAGTATAATTCATTGTCTTCAGGAAAGCCATTTTTGTATACTGTAGCAACTTAATTACCATGACTGTTAGTCAATACGGTGGATTTCCTTGCTGGTGGTAACTGTGTAAATGAGGAGTAGCACTTTTTTATTTAAAAATCAGCTTGCAATATTTTTTTTAGTTACGGATGAATTAACTTGAACAAGCTCAACCTCTCAATGCGCTGAATTTTGGGGGAAGAAAACTCCAATCCAGGTCTGAGCTTTGCGTTGGTATAAGGTACGTACCAAAACAACAAATCTGAATAAATTAATAATTGACTTATGGTTTTGATTGGTGAGGATGTACAATTTGGAAAAAAATCCCCTACATACAACTAAGTAGACCTCACATTTACAACAAAATAAACCGTTGTTCGCATTATACAGTACTCAATTGCATTTAATAGCAGACTCTGGACCACAGCTTTTGGCATCTTGCCTGTAAGTACATTTCTTAGACTCTTTTCTGTAGTAATCCCCCTCCTGAGCTATATTGCATAATATTTTACAGTTTCCAGGATTCTGAAAGATCTCCCAAGAACTCATCTCTGTTTCTTTTTGCCTTGTACCATGCACCAAAGAAAGACATATTTACCACATGGATCTTTGCATTATACAGCACATTAGTTATGTGAATGTTTTCTTATGGTCTCACGTCCTGAAGTCAGTCCTCTGCACTCAGTGCAGTATAATACTCTGCCAACTTTCAATCTATTGGAAAATACAATTCAGATGTGATGACTAATTTTGCATAAAGGAAAGACATGATCCAATGTAACAACCTGAAAGGATCCTGTGAAGAATAATTTCAGATGTCTGCATACATTGAAGTGTTACGGAAAATGTACTTCAGTCATTTAATGTGCATACAAATTTTCAAGATTGGCTTCTAAAAATGTGACTACTCAACACATTATACCCTCTCAACTTGTAGTCTGAGTAATTCAGGTACAATCCTATTTCAAGTAATAAAAGAGAGTCAAGCAGCTAATACAGGTAAGGAGAGCAGAGAAAACACTGTCCTCTTAGTGTTGTTGTTTTAACCATGGCCATCTTTTTTTTTTTTTTTTTTTTCCATTGTTTGTCATCCAAGACAATGAGGTTCGGGTTGGTTGGGGCTGAGTGTTCTTAGCACAGACACCCATTACTAGCTTAGGTCTTTGTGGAGTTCTGATGTGCCTGGGTTACAACTGCCAGCCCCCACGGTTGCTCCAGGCAAGTGACAGTGGGTTTCACTACTGAGGCAGCCAAAATTGCTTTCAAAATTATAATTTGAAATGATTTTTATGCATTTAAAAAAAAGCTATTGTTTCTCCCTGAAAGGTTCAATAAGCGCGTACATTTTATTGCTCCAGAGCTGAAAGTGTTACTTGAGCCTTGTAAGTGATCTCTTAATTCATATTATTATTTTTTCCTGTTTAATAACTTGACATTAAACATTATTAAATTCATTGTATACCAGAGATGACATGCAATTTTGAGGTGTGTTTGTTATGGTAAAAATTACCAATCCAGGACTCAAAAACTGCACAAAGTATCTTTGGATGTTTGTTTTATAATTCATGTTTTTCCTGCTATGTAGATGGTTCTATTGATGGTTCCTAATAAGCTAAATTAGAAATATATACTTTTTAAAATGCATAGAAGATAAATATTAATTAATCTAATATTCAGGTTTCACTGTGTTGGCTGTTTAGGAAACATGACACCACAGCATGAATCACACAAATACCAAGCACTGTGCTGATCACAATATTCATAACTTTTATGAAATTAAATGTTGGTGGCTGATACCTTTTTTTAGCTCGTTTAAACTAAATACTACCTCTGTGCAAGTTTTTGTATTAATGAAATTAAAATGCCTCATCTTTATGGAAAATGAACTTGGGAAGAATCGCAAACAAAGTCAAATGAAAATTTTCTTTTGAGAGCATTGTGCTCAGACAGTATGGAGATGGGTAACAGCATAAAATCTTAAGAGAAATTTGAACAAATGTTCAAATATTTCTGCAGCACATGTTTAAAATATTTGCAGCTAGTCATCCAATTCCTACCAAATGCTGTGCGTTGGAAACTGAGCAACAAAGATTATGAAAGAGAGGCTAATTAATCGTACTTGAGTCTCATATAACAGGATTTTTATTAGTCCTGTATGACCACAGTAAAAGAGCTCCACCTTACATACACAACAGGAATATGAAATGTCTACTAATTTCTTCTACTAATAGACAGTACACTTTTATATTACAGGGAAGACACAGTCTGATCTTCTCAGAGGCCATTTCCAGATACAGCCGACCAAAATTGTAAACCTCCAAAGTACAGTAATTTTGGTAGACAATACCATTTTTCATTTTATTTCTTGTAAACTGTATACCATACACATACCCCATATTTTATGAAATTACTGTAGAAGCAAGAAAATAGTTATTGGTGGGGTAGGGGAATAATTTTGGTATTTCCAGTTAATGGTCTTGGACAGTAGTTTGCCAAGCAGTCACATGCAGATTGAGCTGCAAAGAAACACAGCTTCAGTACTTGGTGTATTACTAATATCTGGATTATGAAATGACTCATTTTTAGATGAGGTTATAAATGTACATGTCTAGACCTATTAGGAATTCTGTATTATATTGCACTGCTCCGGTTTCCTCAAAGATCTGGTCTTTATCTGAAATACACTCATTTGAAATCTTTATTAAGGTAGTTAGATTATGAGAGGAGAGTGAAATAGAAATGCAAATCGTTTGTCAGGCTATAAGAGGAACTTGCATGGCAATGAACCGGCTGCACAAGGAAGTTGCTTGGAATCTTTGCTCTTCTGAGATGGCTTTATCTGCTTCAAGAAATATTTCAATTCAGGCATATTTAGTGAGTAAATGTTACATTACCTGAACCAGAATAGGTTAATGCTGGTCCATATATTAACTGTTAAGAAGGAACCATTTGTGCTGTGTTAAGTGGCGCTGTGTCATTGCCAAAGCACATTTGCTCCTGTTTCTCCCATTCTGGGAATAAAAATCCAACCTTAACAATTAGGTTTGAGGAATGGGTCTACAAAGGATGAAACTAGAGGATAAGTAGGGAATGTGTGAGTGTGAATGATGGTTGGGGAGTTTCTTCTGTATTTTAGCTGCTCTTTGTTAACTTCTGTGTTGATTTGTTCTACAACCGTTTTAAAATTTTTGGTTTTAAATTTTCCCAACTGTGTATGAGAAGGAAAGGCTATGGCACAAGTGTCAATGGGAGGGTATTTCTGGGAAGGTTAAGTTAATTTACACAGAAAAATGCTTCCTTTCATAATGCAAATCAGAGAAAATGCAGCAGGAAAAAAATTGCTCCTGTTATATACTAATTACAAATGAGCTTTAGTGGAAAATTTATATGCTCGTTTGAAAATGATCTGTCTTTTTTTTTTTTTGCCTTGGAGGGCTGCACAGTAATTAGAGTAAAAGGTGTGCCTGCAGTGGGGCCAAATGTGCTACTGAGACTATGCTGCACAAGCCCCATGGTTTTCGAAGTGTGCAAGCCATAAGCATCAACTCATATTTTCCAATTAGGAGTGACTGATGTTCCTCTATGTGTGGCAAAAATATAATCTGTCATTTATCTCTGCGGGAAACATATGAACAGAAGCCATCACTAAAGCTATAATTTAAACAACAACAATAAAAACAACAACAACAAAACAAAAACAAAAACCAAACCAACCAACCAACCAAAACAACAACAACAACAAAATACATTACAGGTCTTTGCATTGACTGAATATATATCATGCTATTTTTTAATTTGGAAAAAAAAAGTCATTATAAACTTTTTAGGATGAGGTACAGTATAGCATAAGTTTAGCCTTTGAAAAACAGTTGGCTGCCAAGGAACAGAGGAGAGTTAAGAGGAAATAAATGAAAAAATAATGTTCACTTAACTGTGCATAGTTTATCACACACAACTTGCAGCTTATGAGAGGGCTGAACCAAAGGCTGGACCTTAACTGTATTGCAGAGCTGGGTGAGTGAGCTCCAGCTGAGATCTGCTGTATTTGAGCCATTGAGAGTTCAAGTGTCTGAGTATGAAAGAGGTATTAACTATTTTAGATTATTTCATCTGAGCTTCTGTAAGCAGAACAAATAGCCTTTATGACATTCTACATACTGTAAGATTATTTAAACAACAAAAATGTACATAATTGATCCCTGACTTCTGACTTTCCTTCCCTAGAGGACTGATGATGAGCCTTTGATTTTGAGTCCCATGATTGAAACTGCAACATGTGACGGACTAGGAGTGAAAGTCATCCCTCCGGAGGGTACAGTCTTACATAATTGCTGCAATCATGAAACCCATTGCTGGCTGTCAGGTATTAAGCATGCAATAACTAATTATGTAATTTCGAAAAAATACTTTTATGAGTCTCAAAGGTCATGGAAAACAAATGCAAACACAGAAAGAAGAAAATAGGCATTGAGGACTACCTCCAGGCAACACAGGAATTACAGATGGAGACCTTCTTATGACAAGCTCATAGCCATTAAACATACAAAACAACTATTACATAGTATGGCTGTATTAAGTACCTCTTTGACACAAATGCTGATCCTCACGAAAGGTAGCATGTCTTGTATATTGTCTCTTTTAACAGAAAATGTCAGAGAGATTTAAGTTACATTGTCCAGGATGATAAACCTATTTTTTCCTTTGTTGTAATCAATATGATCCCTTCTATACATTCCTGATGATATTTCCTTTCCCTTCCCCTAATTTGACCCTACTAAGCAATACGAGTGTTTAGTCTCCTGAGTCTCTTTAGTTTATCACCACAAAATTATACACAACTTGAATCTAAATGAAAGCAGCCCCATTTCAGATGTGATGTAATGGTTGTGCACTTTTCCCTCCTGCCACTTCATATGTTCCTGAGAACTCTGCTGTGCCTCTGTTTCCTCCTCTGTAAAATGCAGATAACGAGGCCTTTGGCTTTATTTTTGAAACCAGAAGGCTACAAAATGCACTGGGGAAAAATGATATATAAATGCTTAATGTTCATTACTACATCCACCACAGGCACATGGTTCTTGGCAAAAAAAAACAGACAAACAAACAATATATAATATTCAACGCTTAGATCTTGTCTGTGACCTTCAGTTCTCAGCTCCTTTTTCTAGTTCCCGCATCCGATCCACCATCTATGCTCTTTATGAACTGAGCTGCTGCACTTTTCACAATAATCTCTGAAATATTCATATTTGTATATTGTATTTGCAGTATTTCTTGGATTAAAATCCTCAACACAGTAATTAATGCACCCAATATGAATTTATTTATATGTGTAAGTCATCAGAAAAATGTTAATTAAATGCTTAACTTTATGCACTACAAAGGGATTACTCAAAGTTCATCAAGTTAAACATATGCAGGATGTTGGCATGACTGAGGCCATTGATTTAGATCAATAAATATTCACTCGTGGTAGCAAAACTTTCTTGAGATGGATACTGTTCTTCCCCTGGTTGTTTTTTGATTTTTTTCCTTCTTTGTTCTAATACTAGTTATTGACCCTCTGAGCAGTAAAGGCTGGAGCTGCCTTACATAGTTAGGAGTTTCCTTTTGCTTTACTTTCACATGAAGAACAGCATTTGTAAATGTGGCATGATTAATAATTCAGGCATTGGTATTAGTAATAAAAGAGCTAAGGAATACCTACAATAAAGAAAGGGGATGGTAGATGGTAATAAGAGAGAGTGGAAAACAGGATATGGCTTCCAAATGCAGAAGAACAATATACATTTTCTAGTCTGGATGATCTTTAAATGTCCCTGTGCCAACATGTGAGTCAATTGTCCTAGAAGAGAAGCAGACTGAGGTGCTGGAGGAAGTTGCTGCAGCACACAGTGCCTGGGATGGCATGCTGTTTGCTAAAAGCTTATTTTACTTGTTGTTTGTAAATGAACCCACAAGGCCTGATGTTTGGAAATCCAGCTGAAAATCAATGTTTCATCCAAAAACCTAAAACAGATGGTACTTGGCCAGCACTGCTGCATGGAGCATTTCAGTGTTTAAATAAGTAGCTGGCCAGTTTCTTTTGCTGAGTGTCCTCTTCTGGTTCTATAAACTGTAATCCTCTTTTTAATGTTTGGACAAATCCTTCACTAAAGTCATGGCAGGAGGCAGTGATTAAATGTGCAGTTGTCCCTAGCTCGAAGAATCCCTAAAATACCTAGCTGAAACTGCCTGGTACACAGCAGAAGCTGCAGGAAAGAAAAGCACATTTCAGAGCCTTGGTGACATGAACTAAATTAGCACTCTGAAGCCAAACACTGTTGCTGGATGTAGTCTGATACCTGCTGATGCCAGTAATTGCAGTTACTCTGCTAAAATAAGCGAAAATGATAATTGTCATTGACAATCTGCTTGAGATAGCAGCTCTTGTGAACAAAGGGCTTGATACTATGGTATCATCAGCTACTGCCACAAGATGATACGCACAGTTACTTGGGAGGCTTCAAGCTACCAAGCTATCAGTCATCTGGCACATCCTCTCTGTGCAGCATCTGAATGAAGCCATTTGCTTGTACTGTTTCTATAGTGGACTGCTTATTTATGGGTTTGGGTCACACTATATATTATTTGGCCATATCACAGTTAGGATACCAGTGTTTTTCTTGAAAAAAATAAAAAATATATATATATATATTTTTTTCTAAAGCTTTCACTTTAATTGTACACAATTGGCTTTAGTATATTTCATCTAAAACAGACAGTTGAGCAATTTTAAGCTGGTGATGTAGATAAACACTATGAATGTTTTACCTTGTTAAAAAGAACTTTGGAGACATGTTATATTCAGTTTAACAATTTAGGCTTTGGATAGTAAGTGCAATTAAAAACAAACATGTTTGGAATAGCACAGAGATGGATGGGATTTTTTTAGGAAATGAATGTGTACTAGCTCTGTAGTAATTTCAGGTTGCTTAGGGAACAAAGCCTAATAAAGGTGTGCTCATATTTATCCAGCAGCGTGTCTCCTACTGCAGCATGCTGGGTGGAAAAGAAAAGCCCACGCTTGGTGCACCAGATGTACTCAATTGTACATGCAGAGCTGTGAATTAATTGTCAGGACAGGTTGCTGTACTGCATTTTTCTTCTTCTTCCTTTAAAATACATTTGAGTGGAGTGCCTCCATGGCACTGTGCACAGCCAGACTGGAAGAGGGATGAATGGACATGGCGTCTTCATCCTTGAGCTGCTGGATATCCCCATGCTTGGTCCCAGGGGCAGTGCTGCTGCCTGACTTGCAGGGCACTCTGCCAGCTGCTCCTCCCAAGGACATTCCTTTTTTGTGCTGCTAATGGGATTTTTAAATAATGCAATTTATGACTGCATAGCTGTTTAATAGCAAATAATTTACTGTTAAATGATTCTTGAAGTTTTTAACAGTGTTTGTATGGGGAGAGGGAGGAGCCTTTACAAACACTGCCAGCTGAATCTGTGTGAGGGTTCACGTGCTATTGAGGTACCAGAGCTGCATCACTTACAGCCAACAGGATCTGCCACCATGCTCTGTCAATAAGATAAGAATAAATACCTGTTGCCTTATTCTCTGATCTATTGCTTATCAGCATGATTGTCAGTAATATTTTTTATCCAAGATATTATAGGCTGTCTAGACCTTTCTTTGTGCTAGTTTTCTGTAAAAGAGTGTGCACAGTAGGGAATTTATTCTGGAACAAGGTTCTTAGGCACTGATAGAATGCAAGCAGTAAGCAGCACCTTTTTTACTGACTTTGCCTTTCATTGTTCAGGATAGGAATGCTGCATTGTGTCAGTGTGATTTAAAGGAGGAATGGGGAGCATTTTTGTGTGGCTGCTTCTTTTTTAAAATGTTTAATATGGAATTAGAGCAGAGGTTTGTACAGAAATAAGTGCCCTGAAATACATACTGTTATTCACTATGGATGTGTCATCCCTGATGGTAAAAGCTATGAATATATAAAGCAGTCAAGATGAATCCTATATTTTGCACACTTTCACACAAAAAATTCAGTACAGTTCAACATCTACTACAAGCAGCTTACACCTGGTAAAAGTAACTCTCCAGAGTAGGATTTGGTCTGCTTACCTGCCTGCATAATGTCTGCAAAATGAAATAGAAGATGGTCTCTTCTTGCAGGTAACTAGGGATAGGACAATAGGGAATGGCCTCAAGTTGCACCAGGGGAGGTTCAGGTTGGAAATTAGGAGAAATTTCTTCTCAGAAAGAGTGGTCAGGCATTGGAATGGGTTGCTCAGGGAGGTGCTGGAGTCACCCTGGAAAGGCTGGATGTTGTACTTAGGGACATGGTTTAGTGGGTGATATTGGTGGTAGGGTGATGGTTGGACCAGATGATCTTCGAGGTCTTTTCCAACCTTAATGATTCTACGATTCAATGATTCTATGAAATGACTGAGAAGAATTTACTGTTGCTGCTGATAAAAAGCTGAGGTGCTTACATTAAAATGGTTAAAAAGTAGTGCTAAGCACTAAAACTGATTAAAATGCAGAAAAATTTACCTAGCAGTGGCAATGCCAGATATTTATAAATATATTGATGACATTTTAACACCTTTCTGAAATGTTTCCACTTTCTGTAGGAAAAAAAAAGAAAAAAAAAGCTATTTTGGATTCTGTCTCTATTCAATCTCTGGCTTGTTTGTGGTTCAGGGAATGGGGAACCAACTACCTGTGATGGACCTGCAGTCCACATTTTTTCTTCCTTTAGTACATATCCTCCCACATTTTTCTGGAGTTTTATTGGATAATGTTCAGTTACACATTAATTTTGACCCATAGATGCACTTGAAAGATCTGTTCAAGTATCTGTACTAAAAGACTCCTCAGCCATTGGATAGCTAGTTAGTGCTATAGCAGAACATCCGTGCCTAAACCCGTGTAACTATTAATCAGCTTGAATATTCTTACACAGAACAAGACCTTATGTTTAAGGTTATAGTGATACATATGAGTCAAAACACCTCAAAGTTATGGAACAATAATGTGACCTCAGCCTTCAGAGGTGCATAATAAATCCAGTTAAGATAATTTACAGTGGAAGGTTATATTTCCTTTTCAGGAGATATTTGTAGACAGGGCTGGAGGCAGGGGTGGGAGTAGGGGGTCGTACCAGGAGGTGCTTAACCAGCTTGCCTGAGTGCTGTTACACTGCTTTTTGCTTGTCCCCGGTAAAAGTCTGCACCTTTGGGATAACAGCTTTATCTCAGTGTCCGGGCAGAGGGGTGGATATGCTCTGTGTGGCAGCTTGCTGGTAATCTTCCTCCCCTTATACTGTTGTATAACCACATTAAGCTATGCTGACATCGAATTATTTGTATGCAGTGTAATTTTAAAAGATTGTAGACATACTTCTGTACATAAAAATAAATTTTTTATTCATAGAATGCATATGAGATACATAAAAATGCATTTCTATCACTATGAATGTCTGAGAATATACTTTAGGAAACTCCTGTGTGACAGCCACAGAAAAAGTGTGTTTGCAGTGAATTTTGTATTAATTTTCATAAGAAACTTGAGGTGGAAATGGAAAGCTGCATTTTCCAGTCAGATTGTAGAGGCATCCCATTTTGTTGTGCTTTAGAAAACATGCAGGGAGGAAGGCATTCAAGGAGCTTATGGTGCAGCACTCAGCTTTAACCTTCGTTAGTGAGAAAGTGGTTAAAGGCACACAAGCTTTTAATGGGGTGATTGTTTCAACCCACTCTGCTTCTGTATTTGAAGAATTCAGTGACATCAGGGACATCCTGGCTGCCTCAAGCCCAGTGAAGGTATTTCCTGGGTCCTCTGTGCTAGGAGGCTTAAACTAGCCAAGAGTGATAGGATTTCACCCTCCTGAGCTCCTTAAGGTTTCACAGTTGCAGAGGCAAAGTGACTTACAGCTCTCCTGCAGCCTTTAAGCATTTTTATGCATATAAAATTTGAAGTGCTGAAGCGCTAAATTGGCTGAACTTTAAGCCAGTTTACCTCTACAGACATAATAGTTTAAGCAGTTG
The DNA here is from genome assembly GCF_040182565.1 of Anser cygnoides. NCBI lineage: Eukaryota > Metazoa > Chordata > Aves > Anseriformes > Anatidae > Anser > Anser cygnoides. Next base: position 126,119,832 of record NC_089873.1, on the reverse strand, counting down.
AACACAGAAGTTTCTGTTGAGCACAAAGTATCTGTGAAGTTTCCATGGCTGGCAGATTTCCCCCTGCTTTGGAATAGCTTTTACTGGCCACATCCTGTAGCCTGACAGAAGTGCAAAGACACTGTGTCCTCACCAGCAGAGACAAAAGCCTGCTTGTTTGAAGACCGCTGTACTTTTAATTTGTTTTAAGTCCCTCTTCTGTAGATATCTGCTACATTTACGTGAATGTCCGTGTCCTCATACCTTTCTTCTGTTAGTCAAGTTTTAGGGTTAAAATTCCACAGTTTGTTTATGAAATGTGTGGTAATGTTGAGCTTACTGTGTCTTGAAAAATATTTTTTTTAAATAGATGGAGCTATGGAATAAAATCTTCCTCTCAGTGACCTCAGTATCCACCATGAATTTTCAGGAATTTACAGATGACTGTTTGTAGCCGGCAATTCCCTTCCCTTCCCCCTTCCCTTCCCTTCCCTTCCCTTCCCTTCCCTTCCCTTCCCTTCCCTTCCCTTCCCTTCCCTTCCCTTCCCTTCCCTTCCCTTCCCTTCCCTTCCCTTCCCTTCCCTTCCCTTCCCTTCCCTTCCCTTCCCTTCCCTTCCCTTCCCTTCCCTTCCCTTCCCTTCCCTTCCCTTCCCTTCCCTTCCCTTCCCTTCCCTTCCCTTCCCTTCCCTTCCCTTCCCTTCCCTTCCCTTCCCTTCCCTTCCCTTCCCTTCCCTTCCCTTCCCTTCCCTTCCCTTCCCTTCCCTTCCCTTCCCTTCCCTTCCCTTCCCTTCCCTTCCCTTCCCTTCCCTTCCCTTCCCTTCCCTTCCCTTCCCTTCCCTTCCCTTCCCTTCCCTTCCCTTCCCTTCCCTTCCCTTCCCTTCCCTTCCCTTCCCTTCCCTTCCCTTCCCTTCCCTTCCCTTCCCTTCCCTTCCCTTCCCTTCCCTTCCCTTCCCTTCCCTTCCCTTCCCTTCCCTTCCCTTCCCTTCCCTTCCCTTCCCTTCCCTTCCCTTCCCTTCCCTTCCCTTCCCCATGCTATTCTCCCTTCCAAAAGCTTCAGCCAATGGACTTGGACTTCAAACTTGCTCATCTCATGATGCAAGTGAGAGTTTTTCCCTCCCTGATAGATTGTTTGTGGTGCAGTGATTTTTACTTTCTTCTCTGCAGCCCCTAGTCCTGTTGAGTAGTTAGAAGTCACAGTTTCACAGGGAGCATTCAACAGCTGCTTTATGGGCTCTGGTTCTCTGTCAATCTCGAACTGCACTGAGTATAACTGGGGGCTGTGTCTCTTGCCCTCCTGACCCCTGCCTCTCAAAAAATTCTCTTTGTGTTTGTGTTGAACAGTTTGTTCATTTGTTCAGTAGAGAACCACTGCTTTACCTCAGGTGAATAACTTTGCAGAAGGGAATAATGACAGGTGAGAAACAATATTCATAGCAGCAATGGTATAGCAAGTTAATTGGTTTGGTGAGTGGAAAAGGGTGAAGATGTGGGCAGCCTTCTCTGATGCTTTAAATTATTAGAGGAAAAATCCCACTTAAGAGAAGAATTATTGCTAATAGTGCTTCTGAAGTGTTGATTTACTTATGTCTAGCTATATCATATTCCAGGAATAGTTATATTCTTATCTCCTGAAAAAAGCAAAAAAGGATGGTGGCATAGTATAACCAATGAATCATAAAGTAGGCATAATTATTTTCCAGAGAATGATTCAGCTTGGCCCTGAGATATGAATATATCAGAAATATGCAGAGATTCAGAATCCAGGTCTAGTTCTGTGTTCTGCAGTAGTTGCTTGATATTTCTACAAAGCAGCCCCAGAGATTGTACTTTGGGGATTTAGTGCATACATGGGAATTCTGCAGTTCTAAGTGCCATATTTCAGCCATTTCATTCTCTGACTGTTAAAGCATTCACCTCCCTGAGGCAGGTAAATTTTAAGAGAGAAGCAGAAGGTCTGCAATGGTGCTATTGAATTGTATTTCTGGGTGTGTGTCCTGTTTGGTTAGGATAGAGTTAATTTTCTTCCTAGTTGCTGGTATGGTGCTGTGTTTTGGATTTAGGATGAGAATAATGCTGATAACACACAGATGTTTTAGTTGTTACTGAGCAGTGATTATCCTATGGCGAGGACTTTTCAGGTTCTCGTGCTGCCCTGGGGGTGCACAAGGAGTTGTGGGGGACACAGACAGGACAGCTGACCCAAACTGGCCTTAGGGGAGTTGGCCAGGGAAGGGACCTCAGCATACAGAAGGTCTGGGCAATGGTTGGTCAATAGGTGGTGAGCAATTGCATTGTGCATCATTTGTTTTATATATATGTATTTATGTATTTATTATTATGATCATTATTGTTATTTTCCCTTCATTTTCTGTCCTATCAAACTGCCTTTATCTCCACCCATGAGTTTTACCAGTTTAAATTTTTTTTTTTTGATTCCCATCCCACTGGGAGAGGCAGAGGGGCAGTGGTTGAATTGCTGTGTGGTGCTTAGCTGCCTGCTGGGTTAAACCACAAATGTGCCATTACTTGATCTTGGGGCCTTGGACAAACTGTATTGTGATCCATCTCACTCATTCTCTGATCGTTTGGCCTTAGAGTTTTAAATAAATAGCAGTTAGTATTCATAGCAATGCTTTTCCGCCATCTCATCTCAAATGCAGGTACTATTCTCAGCTTGTCAAATTCCAAAACATTTAAACAGAATGAGGGAAGGATTAATAAAGTCAAACTTTTAAAGTCAACCTAAGACATCGTTAGCATATTTTTTTCTAAGGAAAATGGTGCAATGTAAACAAAGTACCTTCCAATTAAAAATATGCTTGCACTTTTAATTGTGCTTTTTTTTTTTTTTTTTTCCAGCTAGTACTGAAACAAGACATCTAATGTCTCTGTCATGAGTTTTTGGTTAATAAATGGAGAATCCAGTCAATTTTTTAGCAAATTAATGTTTGCTACTGGAATAGGAAGAGGTGAATGCCAGTCCCTCAGAAAAAAAAAAAAAATCACAATAAGTATAGCTCTATGAAGTTCTATTTCTATTTCTATTGTGTGAGTACCCCTACTGATTTTTAGGAAATGCATAAATGTTTAATTTAATACTTGCAGAAGATGATATCTCATTTATTTTAATTACCTATTTAGTTAGGTGATACGTTCCATTTTATAGTATTTGATTTCTGTCAAATATGTGTAGTTCTCAAATGTCAAGGAAAATAACACCTCCTAAAACAGTAATCTGAATTTATTACTCCTGAGTCTGACTGTGAAGTAAAACAGAAATTTTAAACATTTAAGAATTCTAGACTATATTCTATATCACATCAGTTTTAAAGCTGTAAATAAATGACATCAATTTGTTTCTTGCATAGGAATGTGTTATTTTATTTAATAGGAAATTGTAAATATAAGGTTGTAACTCAAGTCTATGATCAAAAACAAACAAACAAAAAAAAAACCAAAAAACCAAAAACCAAGCCAAACCAAAACAAAAAAGCAAAAACAATCAAGAGGTGTTTTACTAAAGATCACAATATATTTCTCCTAATTAAAGCATCAGATACTAGTTTGACAGAGTTGTAAACTTTATTTCAAAAGGAAACATTTCTGTTATAAGCTTTTGTGATTGAGAAGTTTTTGTATAACAAGCATGCCTTTAAGCATGCCTTTCAAATGAAGTATAACAAAGAAAAGAATAGTGCAGGGTTGAAGCTTGTGATATCAGACTTACAAACTCACTCAATAAAGTAACTTCTTTCATAAAATTCTTGGTAATAACAATAGGAAGACAAATTAATTACCATAAGGCTAGTCTTCAACTTCTATTTTTGCCATACTTCAAATGTTTATGAGAATATCAATGGTTTGAAAACAATTTTAAAAGAGAAGGAATACCTGATGGTATCCTTGACTCTGGTGCCCTCTCAGAGCTCACAGTGCTGCCTTCCCAGCCTGGTGGATATGGTGGCTCCCTGTGACCAGGTCTAGCTAGCAGTGAGGCTGGACATGCATTCACAATATGCACTCAGAGACACACAGACACATAGAAACACAGACACACAGTGGACCTCATGGACCAGCATAGATAGCATGGTGCCATTACAAACCCCAATGTATAGACCTGCATTGACATGACCAGCATAGATGGTCTCCTCTTCACCCCACCTCTGCCTGGCTGGGGTTGAAGCGTTCTAGTGGTACATAGCACACACTCACTTTCTGCTTTTCCAGGCACACCCACTCTCATGTGCTTGCCTCTGTTATCTACTGCCCATTGCAGTTTGTATGTCTGTGGGTTTAATTTTCTCATCTCCAGTCTTTGTCTCTTACTGGATAGGTATTTTTACAAAGCAGAAAGTCTTTAATTCCATATGACAAAATGCTTCAAAATGAAGTGTCTGCTCTTTGTGTACTGTGACAGACAGAGCTAGGATTTCAGGATCACTGCTGAGATTGAGTTTCCAAAAGTTCTGCCAAAGTAATCTTCCACACTGTCCCTTAATGTATTTAATGAGAAACTGAAATTCTACTATAATCCAAGTGACCAACAGCTCATTCTTTTCTATGGCAAACTGTTTTGACACAATTCCTAGAAAAGAGAAGAAACCTAACCTTCACCAACAGAAATATAATGTGAAATACATTTTTTTAATATCTCTGTGACAGTTTCAGAAGTGCTCTTAAAATCCCCAATTCTTTTACTTATTAAGGACATAAAACTTAATTATCAGGGTATTTTCCCCACAATCCTATTTTCCATCCTAATTTAGAGACAGAAGTTTTATAAGCTTAAAATTACCTGAAATAATGAAAAAAGCAGCTGAGATTTCAATGCAGTTTGTTCTAGTGAAGACAACGATAAATGTGGTGTCTTATCAAGTTCAGAATCCACTTGGACATTGTCACCACAAGACAGACCAGGAAGGGCTGGAGTACAAGGAAGAAAAAAACAATGGGTTGGAGTGAGACAAATGTTAAGAAACAAAGTTAATATGGGGTTTGGGCCAGAGAGGCTGAAATAAAAGTTAGACAGAGGTTATGCATGCCTGCAGGTAGCACTTAATGCAGAAAACCTTCGAACTGTTGCATAAGGGATTAGCAAAGGCTGAGCTAAGAGTATCAGAAAACAGACTGTGCAGAACCCCATAAAACAGCATTCTGCTTTCAACAATGACATTAAGAGAACTTGCATATATATCCATTATCCTTTCTTCACATGCTGTCCTTCCTCTTTAGTAGACCCTGCTCCCCTGCTCTTGAATGGGATTTTCCCCTCCTTCCTAAAGCTCAGCTATGTCCCCTCCCATGCACCCTACCTCATCTGCAGCCTCCTCTGCTCTATAGCTACCAGATGAGCAAGAAGACCAAGGGATGTGTGTACTCCCAGGACACATTTATGCTGTTCAGCTGGTCGGTGTATATATGCCGAGTCACCGACGGAGCAAAGATAATAGGCAATTGTTGAAGTTGTGCAGCAAAATTTGTTAGACTAGGCACTAATTTGTGTGTCTCTCCTTTATTCAACTGTCTGCGCTCATGACAATATTTCCTTTGAGACTGTAGTCCTCTGGCAGATTTTGTTGAAATTGGCTAACAACTTCAGCAGCTAGAGGGAAGGATACAGAGTGTGTAATGGAGAAAAGGGCAGGCAGATGATAGTTTCATTTCCTCAGGAAGCTTAGATAAATTATTTTAAAGAAAATTCGATATTTAGTATTTGATTGACTGATTTTTTATATCCTGAGGGTGACAATATTAGATAGCCTTGAATGTTCAGGAAACAGGCAGAAATAGGTTTTTCCTCTTCCCATCTATGCCAACAGAAAGGAAGATACAGTGTATAAGCCCCCAGATGAGCAGGAAAAAACCTGCAAAATAAAGTCCCCTAGAGCAGACAAGTCATAGCTGTGATATAGGACATAGCAGCTGCACTGCAGCAGTCTGGCTGAGGATGATGGAAAAAGAGAAGAGGGTGAGGAGAGAGCATTAATGTGCAGTAAAGTACAGAACTGAGTACTGTGTGATAACACTGGATGCTTACCAAATAATTTTCTAATAAAAACATAAAGTACCATACAGAAGATTTGGCATGGTCACAGTCCCCCCATGGCTTTCCCCCCATTTTTCTATTACTTTCATTTCCATAAGGACTCTGACACTTGCCAAGGGAAATTTGGCAGCAAACCCTCACACCCTTTGCTAGCTTCCTGCCAGGCCATTGCTGTCTAAAGGAGGAATGCCACCAAGACTGAGAGGGACACCGAAACTTGTGTACTCCTATTTATTCTCCAGGAAGTGTACTAAACCTTAATGGTGCTAGTGTCTCCAGAGAGGATGATGTATGTTGTATTTATTGCCCACTGATCCCAGTGAGCTCTCCTGGAGAAAAAAACATAAGGGCCCATAACACATGAACATAAGTATAACATATAAAGGGATAAAAAACTGTTGGATGCAAGCTAGAAATGTGCGCACGTGCATGCATGTATGTGTTGTGACAATTCCTTTCTGTTCTGCTTCAGGATGGAGTGGTTGGCTTACCAGGTACAAATATCAGACTCCCCCGTGAATGTAAATGCAATCCCTGTTTTTTTGGAGTCATCTATGTAATTTGAAGATCTCGATAGGTTTCACCTGTTGCATCATTTTGTGCCCTTTTTTTTAATCCAAAATTCAAAAATGCTTATTTAGGACCAATTCTTGCTATACTTGAGCTGCCAACAAACCTGATTCAATCTGAGCTGTTGTATATTCGCATAATAACAAACCACCTCATAAGACTGGTGGACTATTGCTTCCTAGGCCTTAACTCTGGTGCATTTCATTTGATGTACAGTTATTTTCAACCCATTTAAACATCTGTCCTCTCCCTGATGCTCTGTTTCTCTCTGGTAACTGAGATTTCGTCATATCAATTTTCCTATTACACCAGGAGAGATAGTAAGATATTTGTTGTAGTTTGCTGCACAATGTTCACCATTCAAGCTCCTCTCCCTAAAAGAAGATATAATCATCAAATCTGTTTTGTCTATTTTTGGTTATATAAAAATAAAAGATACAAATGAGAAAGAAAGAGTTTTACAAAGCAAACTTTTTGTGAAACAGCTAATAATTGAAGCTCCATTGAAAAACACATAGTACAGAATTCACTCTGCTAGAAGTATCTTTATGCTCATACATGTTTTTTTTTTCTTTTTTCTGAGTACTAAATGCCATGAGCTTTCATTTCAAGCCATCCAATGACCAGTTATACACTTGTGTACAGTAGTTATTTATGTATATATTTCTGTATATGTTACATGAATGATTTTATGTGCTTATATTGGGTGCAAATGAACTGTGTACCATGGAGAGTTTTCTTCTACTACAGAAATTCCCTGCAGGAATCCTGCAGTTTTGAATGCTTCTTGTTCAGGGCCGTTCAGCCTATCATCCAGTATGTGGAAACCTATTGACTGAGTAACCTGATAAATATAGTCCTGATTTCTGATTCTGCTCCAAGCCATGTCACATGTGGAAGCATCTTGGAGGTGGATGGAGACTGGTTTAATTCAACAACTTATGAGCAAAACACAATAGTGTTTTACCTAAATTCCTGTATCCTAATTGTTTCTAAGCCTTTCTTTATATCCATTCTTCTCAATTAAATATTGTACTAAAAGTTACATTTTGATAAAATTATGCCATGGAAAGAAGATCACTAGTGAAAGAGTACAAAGAAAAGTATCTTTAAAACACTTTTAGAAAGGTTTTAGCATCCTTATTACTCTATGAAAACTGTAGTGATTTAATTCATTGGAGTGTACCATGCTGAAAAAATAAATAAAAGAATACATAAATTGAAGAGAAACTTTGAACGAGTCAGAACAAATAGTGGAAGATACATGAAAACTTGCTCCTAAACTTTTAAACAAAAGCAATTACTCTGCAAGAGCTTGAAATATGAATCAAAATGAAGATTATCTTGTCATCTGCTTGATAGGGCTATGCAGAGGATTGAGAGTGTTTATGGCAGTTTTGTTTTGCAATAAATGATGTGGCAGAGCAGTGGAAAACTGATATCTGTTGAGCCTAAATAGGCTCTAGCATTCACATATTATATTGCAGTGCTGTGCTAAATATTCCCAAGGTGTCTTTGGAGAAATTGGTAGGTGCACTCAATGCAGCATGTAGATACTGCCTTTGGGTCCCATCACTGGCATTATCAGATCAGTGCAGCTTTCCAACTTGCTGAAAAGCACAGGTTTTTCCCCACTAAAATGACACCTACACAGCCTCAGATTTGAGAGCAAATGTGGTTATTCCTGCACTTTGTGGCAAATCGTGAGGTAAACCTGTGTTTGTTCAGGATCAGGCATTAAGCTCAATTAAAGTTGAAACTGGCCAGCACTGTGGGGGACAATATATATATATTTTTCTTCAATATGTTAACAGCAAAAGGAAGACCAGAGGAAAAGTGGTCTGTTACTTGAAGAGGATGGTCACCTCTCAAACACGGACATAGACAAAGCAGAGGCATTTAATGACTTCTTCACCTCTGTCTTCAGCATTGATGAGGGGTTCTGGGATCCCAGGTGCCCTGAGTCAGAGGACTGTGACTGCAGTAATGATAAACTCCTAGCCAACACCAAACTTGTGTGGAATACGCTGCTCCACCTGGATGCATATAAGTCTATGGGGCCTGATGGGATTCATCCCAGGGTACTCAGAGAGCTGGCTGCCTCTCTCAATTATTTTTCTATGGTCTTGGGAATCTGGAGAGGTCACAGTTGACTGGAGCTGGCAAACATTGTTCCATTTTTCAAGAAGGGCAAGAAAGAAGATCCTAGTAATTACAGGCCTGTCAGTCTCACTTCAGTGCCTGGTAAAATTATGGAGAAAATTATTCTGGGAGTTATTGAAAAACACATGAAGGACAATATGGTCATTGGTCAAAGCCAACATGAATTCACAAGGGGAAGGTTCTGTTTAATGAACTTAATTTCCTTTTATGACAATGTCACCCACCTAGTTGACCAAGGAAACCAGCTGATGTAATCTTTCTGTATCTCAGTCAAGCTTTCAGTATGGTTCCTTGCAGTATCATTCTGAACAAAATCTCCAGGATAAAAACAAAATATGGTGAGTGAACAACTGGCTGATGAGTTAGGCTCAAAGGGTTATAGTAAATGGTTTTACATCAGGCTGGTGGCCAGTCACTAGTGGGGTTCCATAGGGCTCCATTTTAGGGTTAGTTCACTTTAATGTTTTCATAAATGAGCTGGATGTAAGACCAGAAGGTGTGTTAAGTAAGTTTGCAGATGACACTAAATTAGGAGGAGCTGTTGATTCTGTTGAGGGTAAAGAAGCCTTGCAGAGAGATCTTGACAAACGATCTTGCCCAGAGAGTTGGGCAATCACCAGCCACATGAAGTTCAAAAAGATTAAGTAATGGATTCTGAAGCTGAGAAATGGCAACACGGGCTGTAAGTACAGACTGGGAGATGAGAGGATAGAGAGCAGCTTCACAGAAAGGGAGCTGGGGGCGGGGCGGGGGGGTTATTCATTGGTGGCAAGTTGAACCTGAGTCAACAGTGTGTCCCGGCAGGCAGGAGTGCAATCTTTATCTTGGGGTGCGTCAAGCATGGCATTGCTAGCCGGCCAAAGGAAGTGATTGTCTCTCTCTGCTCTGTGCTAGTGTATCCTCATCTTGAGTACTGTGTGTAGTTTTGGGCACCACAGTATAAAAAGGACATACATTTTTTGGAGAGTGTTCAAAGGAGCACTACAAAGATGGTGAAGAGTCTATAGGGAAGGGCTATAATATCAGACATTTGGTTTGTTCAGCCCAGAGCAGAGCAGACTGGGGGGAGACCTCATGGCAGCCTGCAGCTTCCTCACGAGGGTAGCGGAGGGGCAGGTGCTGAGCGCTGCTCTCTGGGGACAGCGACAGGACCCGAGGGAACAGCATGGAGCTGGGACAGGGGAGGGTCAGAGTGGGTGGTAGGAAAAGGTTCTGCACCTGGAGGGTGGTCGGGCACTGGGACTGGCTCCCCAGGGCAGTGGTCATGACACCAAACCGGCCAAAGCATTCAAGAAGCATTTGGACAATGATGTGAGATGTATGGTCTGATTTTTTTCCTCTGTGGACCCAGAAGCTGGACTCACTGATCCTTGTGGGTCCCTTCCAACCCAGGATATTCAATGATTCTATGATTGCCTGGCAGTATGGTTCTCAGAGATGCCCTCTTGTCTTGCCCAAGTCTCAACACAAGACACAATATATTCTGTCATATGGCTGGCAGGATTGTGAGACTTCTCAACAGGAGCTCAGATTGGATCATTTTGGTGGCCTGGTATGATACTTCAGCTCTAGAAACCAAGTTGTGGTTGGAGCCTGGTTGGAGTGGAGCTTTCTCAGGTCCAAAAATCTCTCCCTGTAGGTGAAACCTGTGACATAACTAACACGTGAAACAGAAGTATTGAAGCAGAAAAGTTTCTCTGGATCACAGTGTGACATTGGTCATACTAAACTCACTGTGAAACACAATATTACAACAGCTTCTTCTCTGCACAGAGGTGTTGCAGATAGAAAGCAGGCTGCGCTTTCTGATTCTCAGCTGGGTACATGCAAAGGATAGAAACTGAGTTCAGCAGAGGTGGATGAAAATTCATTTGCTCTGCTAAAGGACTAGTACGGAGTACTTTATCCAGGTGAAACTGGGTAAATCTTGCTTTACTTTGCTCATACCAGTTTTGTATGAATGGTATTTGTAACTTTAGGATGGACAAGGGAATAAAACTTGTAAGATAGGTAGAAAAAAAAATCATTAATATGAAACCAGAAACTACTACAGAATTCTTTCCTTCAGTGAGAGTATTTCTCTAGTGAGAACTGAAAGTTCAGGCCTATGGACAGCAGCATAAGACAACAGTACTTGTAGATTATTTTCTTAACTTTACACTGATATTTTTTTTTTACTTTATTTAAAAAAAAAGTACAAGCTTTCTGTTTCTTTCAAAATCCAGAATTCCTCCAGTCACAAGCCTGTGGTTCAGATATGCCTAAGTACAACTACAGAACAACAAATAACCTCTGAACAAGAGGGCTTAAGGAAATGTTGGCATTGACAAAAAATGAACTGAAAAATACACTTAACAGAAAATCTCACTTCACCTGCTCCCCATGATTCTTTCACATTAATGTATACTTCTTTGTATTTTGCTTTTTTGGTGATGGCAAATTCTGTGTAATCTTTGGAGGATGAGAAAAAAGCCTACCTACCTCAGAAATAGTTTTGCTGTGTGAACAATGAACAACACTTTGGAGTACATTTTTGTGTTTCTTATTAATGCAAGTATTTGTATTTGGTTGATACATGAATTGCCGTATCATTTTTCAGTACTTTTTGATAAAATTCTTCAGATCCATTTATTTATAATAACTGTGCACTCCCTTAACAGAATAGAAATTTATCGTGTTTTGAAAAGCATGATATTGAAAGTTTATCTACATTTTATGAATCTGCTCTGACCTGTCTGTGGGCACATAGCATGAATCTAAAGGTAGGGAGTCTAACTGATCAAATGCATACATGTAGTGTAGATGACTTACATGTACAGGAAAAGTCACTTGTTGGATTAAGGAATGCATATCAAATGCGTAAGATTTGATAAGTGACAGTTGCAATGGATTTACTGCATATATTATTCACAGATATTTTTGCATATGTGTTAAACTCCCCAAATACAGAATAATTCAGGTTCGCTTTGTCCATGGAGATGAACTGTGCAAATCCCAGCTGTTATTTATAGTTTATATTCTATAGTCTACAGTCTGGGTGCTGCTGCAGAATTATGGTTCTTCATTAGTCCCAGTGTGCATTTTGACATCTATTTACTGCAACTCACTGCTGAAAAGCAAATTTCTTTTTTTGGTGATCACACTGATATAGAATCATAGAATCATAGAATCATCAGGGTTGGAAAAGACCTTCAAGATCATGTGGTCCAACCATTACCCTACTACCAATGTCACCCACTGAACTATGTCCCCAAGCGCCAGGTCCAACCTTTCCTTGTGGTAAGGGAAGCACATCTTTGTGATTGGTTCTTTTTAATGACCTGTGTGTCTCGTTAAGAAGGATGAGGATGCTTACCCATCACTATTCTCATCTTAAACTTGATTTAAGCTGTGTATACAAGGTATGAGACATTAGATTGCATTTTATTTTCCTTTACTGGTATTTCAGACTAAGTCCATTTAGAGTAAAGATGTAGGTATTCTAGATACCTGTATGTAGACTCGCTGCACCAGGTTCTTGTTACTAAGCTTTGGAGAAAAATTCTAAAATATATTTCTCTTCAATAACTATAAAGAGAGCTTTGCTGTGTGTTGCATAAGCTCAGATGTACATGTATTCTTTGAAGATATTTAAGGTTTGGAGAGATGACACTTGTCAATTCATTCCACGAGCAGTGCAAAACCAATTATTGCTGGTTTTGTGCAGAAGAATCTATTTACAGGATTAAAATTACCTTACAATACAGGTAAACTAAATCAAGGGTTTCAGATAGTTAGTGCTTCAGATAATAATTTCACAGTTTCACTCTATATGGCTAAATGGAAAAAAAATCACTGGCTTTCTTAAGTGTCTCATTTTTAAGTTCTTTTAAAGCTGTTGGCAACCAGGAATCAAGGCTTGCATTGGCAATACCTGCTCTATTAGCACAAGGATTCATATCGCTGGCAAAAGAGCTCTGTGAAGAAGCTGAAAAGAGGTGGCTGAGAGATACAACTTGCATTTAGAATAGAAATGTTTCTGTCATTATCAATTATTATGGACAGAGACTGAGACTTCTGAAGTAGCTGAACTGTGGTTGCTGCTCTTCCCACTATTAAAAAAAAAGTCAAATTTTTGATTAGAATTAAGTTTGGAAAATGGTAAGCTGGGAAATATAGCCAGCTATGAGAAAACACTTTTGGAGTCAGGAAAGCCTAGTACAAATAAAGAGGACTTTATAAAAAATAAATAGAAGTAGAAAGAAAGAGTTGTTGAAATAATTTAACTTTCAAAAAAAAATACTACATCCCCTTCCCTTTGAATTATAGAACATTTCATTTTGTGAAGAAATACTATATTCTTTGAGTAGTAATTGTAGTTTTCTATTTATTTGTCAATAATCACTTATATTTTTGTTCCACTTTAGGGAGCATCTGAGGACACCAGCTGGCTGAATATTATTCTCCCTCTATCATTTTTGTTTATAGACAAATACAAGAAGCCTATAGGAAGAACCATTTGTTTCTTTTTAATTTAAAAAGTGCCCCTTGGGACAGCATGACCCTTTTTCAGTTTTAAATCCCATGATTCCTATTCTGAAATTTTCCTCATTTCTGTATAATTCCCCCTACACCAGCATGCTTCTCAAATACTTCAGTCTCCAGACCAAATAGTAGGCATTTCCTCTCACCCTGATTTCTCCTTGCTCTTTTGCTAACAAGCTGGAAATCCAATAGCATTATTTCACTTTTAATTTCGGTGAAGTGCCTCCATTGCAAAAAGACAATAAAACTGATGATAGTTTGAGCACTCATTTGTCATCCATGGAGCAATTATGCCGAGAAAGACTTGACGGAATGGACCACTTTCTGCTAATAGTGCCAATACTCTACTTGAAAGCAGACACAATCCACAACCAAGCCCGGCTAATGGGTATATGTCAAAAATGTTTCTGAAGCAAAATCTTGGGTACTTAAGATATTTCTATTTCCTCCCCAAGACAACTGCTTAAGGTGATGAATGAGAACCTGTCACTCTTCTATATAATTATTGCCTTAAACAATATTTTCTGATAGCTGACTGACTATCCTTAATATTGATTACCTAGAAAGGTCAGAATGGTACCTTGGTACTTTCTTAACTTTATAAGTAGAAATGTTAAAGGCAAAATGTGAAAGGTGGCAGAGAGAAGAATCAACAGAGTTAAAGGAATGAAAATGGCAAAGGCAGTGGAGACATCTGAAGAAGAAATATCCGTACAGAATAACAAGAAATGCTTTTAAGTTATGTATGATGTATACTTGTAATTAAAAGAAACATTAAAAGGAGTGAGACAGGAAGGCAAGAGAAATCAAAATATGCCACAAGAAATAATAAAGAAAAGGTCACATTTTCACTTAGATTTAGAAAATAAGTATCTTAGTTAGTGGTATGCATAAAAAAAGAGATGAAATGTGCATCAACTGGTGCATCCAGTAGAGCTGTGTAGAAATTTTGAAGTATAAGGAGTGCCAAAACTATTAAAGTTAAAACAATAATTTCAGTCAGAGGTAGCATTTCATAGCCAATAGTCAAACTATAAGTCAACAATACTTTGGAAATATCTTAAGGTATAAACTATCTCCAATAGCTCTTCCTAGTTCATATTTTATTCTGTTATGATTTATACACTTTCTCAAAATTGTAATATGTTTTCTAGAGAGCATCATGTTAAATCTCTGAGCAGGTAAAGGTCTCAGCTGCTGTATGGTGGTTTTTTATTTTTTTTTTCCTGTTTGCCATTCCTAAAGTCGTGAAGACTTCATGCCTAAATGTCTCTGGCAACCATTGTCTTCAGGTCTAGCTGAGAGGCATTTTTCACATACAAAAGAATAAGAGTCACCATTTGTTTTGATGACACTTTTGCACACCAGCTGAGAGCCACCGTCATTCACCAGTTGGTCCTGTTAATTAGGGAAATATTTTTTGGTATCTTCACCACTTTGTTTTCAGAAGAGGTTGGAAGGGGAAACTCTAATGCAAGTTGAATAACTATTCCAGTTTACCATACCAGTAGAAACCACAACAGAATGGCATACTATGTCACCTCAGGTATCATTTTATTATTAACATGCATCAAATTAAATCTCTGTATACTCCTGCTAAACAAAACTAGGACCTATTTACCACACTGTATGTGCATTTCTTATATTGCTACCATTTTAAACACTAACAAAAGTATACTCAATAAGCTTTAAGTTTTCAGAAAACTTCTTTCCATGCTTCTAGCTTGTTCATGCAGCTCTAATTGTTAGCAGAACTGCTGTCCTGGACTTCTGGAGAGCAGACTTTGGCCTGTTAAGGAGACTCGTTGTCGGAGCCACTTGGAAGGCAATCCTGAAATGCAAGCGTCCAGGAAGGCTGGACACCTTTCAAGAAAGAAATACTAAAGGCACAGGAGCAGGCCATCCCTACATGCTGAAGATGAGCTGGCATGGAAGAAGATCAGCCTGGCTAAACAGAGAGCTGTGGCTAGAACTCAGGAAGAAAAAGAGGGTTTATGACCTTTGGAAGAAGGGGCAGGCCACTCAGGAGGACTACAAAGATGTCGTGAGGCTGTGCAGGGGCAAAATTAGAATGGCCAAAGCCCAGCTTGAGCTCAATCTGGCTATTGCTGTTAAAGACAAAAATGAAATGTTTTTATAAATACATAAACAATACAAAGATGGTTTTATGCTTTGTTGGATCAAAAACTGGCAGGGTGGATAGGCCCAAAGAGTTGTGAATAATATTAAATCCAGCTGGAGGCCAGTCACTAGTGGTGTCCCCCCAGGGCTCAATACTGGGGCCAGTTCTCTTCAATATCTTTATCAATTATCTGGATGAGGGGATTGAGTGCACCCACAGTAAGTTTGCAGTTAGGTTAAGTTAGGCTTGAGTGCTGATCTGCTTGAGGGTTGGAGGGCTCTGCAGAGGTATCTGGATAGGCTGGAGTGATGGGCCAAGGTCAGCTGTATGAGGTTCAAAAAGGCCAAGTGCTGGGTCCTGCACTTGGGACACAACAACCCCATGCAACGTTACAGGCGGAGGAGTGGCTGGAAAACAACCTATCAGAAAGAGACCTGAGGGTATTGGTCAATAGCTGGCTGAATATGAGACAGTAGTGTGCCCAGGTGGCCAAGAAGGCCAATAGCATTCTGGATTGTACCAGAAATAGCGTGGCCAGCAGGACTAGGGAAGTGATTGTCCCTCTGGTGAAGCTGCATGTCAAATACCATGTTCAGTTTTGGGCTCCTCGCTACAAGGACATTGAGGTGCTGGAGTATGTCTAAACAAGGACAACGAAGCTGATGAAGTGTCTAGAGAACAGGTCTTACAAGGATTGGCTGAGGGAGATGGGGCTGCTTAGCTTGGAGAAAAGAAGGCTCAGGGGAGGCCTTATTGTACTTCACAGCTACCTCAAAGGAGGTTGTAGTGAGATGTGGATTAGCCTCTTCTCCCGAGCACCAAGTAATAAGATAAAGGGAAATGGCCTCAAGTTGTGCCAGGGGAATTTTATGTTGGATATTAGGAGAAACATCTTTACTGAAAGGGTTGTGTGGCATTGGAATAGGCTATCCAGGGAAGTGGTTGAGCCACCATCCCTGGAGGTGTTCAACAAATGTGTAGATGTAGAACTTAGTAGCATAGTTTAGTGGTGTACTTGGTGGTACTAGATTAAAGGTTGGACTAGATCATTTTAGAGGTCTTTTCCAACCTAAATGATTCTATGATTCTATAATTTGTGTCAAAAGATAACCTTGAAGCAAAGAAGCCTAAGGATTGGTAGTCCTAGGAGTGTCTTTGAGCCTGGTACTGTCTGAGATGCTAGTTATGTTAACATCTGTACCATCCTCCAAAGAAATTCCAGTCCCTGTGTACAGTACTCCCATCCATTCACACTTGTCTGCCATGGGAGAACTGCAAAAAACAAACGCCCCTGAAGGCAACCTCCCCCCCCCCCCCCCCCCCCCCGACCACTCGGTAAGACTCACCTCTTTGAACTATACTAAAAAATCTTTCTTGAAAGTTTGGATTCATTGAACATTTGGATTATGTTTTTCATTTCAGTTTCTAGTAAAAAAAAATCAGCTTACAACACTTTGACTTTTTTTTTTTTTTTTCTAGTGGAGAGTCTAGTGTTATTTCTTAGTGGTGTGGCTGGGTAGCTGTTTTCTCGCTGAAATTGCTGGAGGACAGTGTGGATTCAGGAAAGCAGTGAAGGGATGACATAAAACCCTGTTCTGCCATTATGGAAACTGAATGCAGTATCATATTGTTCCTTAGAGAGTTCCTTCCATATGGTCAATAGCTACAAGAGGCCTGGAACATAAGGTAAATCTTCAGCAGTGAGGTGAAGCAAATAGACTGAGGTTCTGGCAAGATGTTTTTTTTTTCTGCCACATAGCAGGACAGTTTTTACAATCTTGTGCCAAAGCCCTGCAAGTTGAGTAGCTCTTGGATCCTTTAATGCCTTGGTGATCTCAGATGGCACCATCATCTAAGAATGCCATCTTATATTTGTGTCAGGCAATGTACTTATTAATGGTCCTCTCAAAAAATTATTTTTACCATTTCAAATATGTAAGCCTCCTTATCAGATCAGAATACAGCCATCTGCTCTACCCTGTGCTAACCCTGAAGCCCAAGACGATGCTTCAACTCATGGAAATCACAGCTGCTTATTTACTTAATCATATTAGATAGAAAATATTATTTCAGTTCTTTCCCAGATGAATGAGCTTCACATTGTTTTCTGGAAAAAAATCAAGATATTTACTTCAGCCTGTGAAAGGCTGTACTGGTGTTAAATACCTAAAAGGCTGTCACTGATGAAATTATAATATAATGGAAATAATGTTCCCAATTTCATTACAAGGTGGTTGCTCCAGAATTTTATAATCATAAAACCCTTGACTGGGCTTGATCCAACCTTACATAAACAGAACTAGGAACTTACTGAAGGGCATAATGAAATGTTTAACTTTTTTCAAAGGTGTTTAACTTAGAGGAACCTACTGAAATGAACATTCATGTTTGGAGATATTTGATTTTATATACATTTTTGAGGTGGATGACTTGTTCACTTGCAGTGTGATATATGTGCATGAACATCAATAAAAGGCAAACTTAAAAAATAAAAGTGCAAGTAAATTGAAAAATCCTGTGGCATCACATTTTCTCAAGTAAATTTTATAAATTAAAAATGAAATCCTTAGGCATCAACAGTTTCAAGTTATACCAATAAATTAAAAAAAAACACAATGGGTAATATATATATGGACAGTAAACTAATTAAAAATAACAGAGAAAATGAGCTTAAATTTGGATTTTTAAATACACTGGAGGCAAAGAAAAGACTTTTTGTGAAGAAACTTAAAACCAAATCACAAAAAGTTCAGTAAGTGAAATGTTTCAAACAGAGCTGTTCATCATCATAACAATGAGTCTGATATTTATACCCGCTCATCTTTATACACTGCTGTTTTCTTGGCCCAAATCAGACTTGGAAATTAAGAAACATCAGGATATGATATCTGGACTACAGGAAATAAGGCCACTCTCTCAAATATTGGTGCTTTACACTGATGATTTCTCAAAGTGATTTTGTAAGTCTTATTCAGCTGTTGGATGACTTTTGTTCCTAATTTTTCCTCATTAATTTCCTAACATAATAGTCTAAAAAGATTGTGCCTTTTTTGGACTCTGCACCTTGCTGCAAAGAACATTTGTTACAGCTGGCAGTGTCAGAGAGCAACACACTTCAATTTTTGACCATCCTCTCTTATTCAAAACATGTTTTGGCAGGTGTATCAGACAGGTGCTCATGCCAAAAGCACCACTGTAGGAGCAGAATTTCTCCTTCTTATTCTCCATGCTCACTGCCTGCTCTTGCTGGGTAAGTCTTTATTTGTGCAAATGTCTGATCTGGAGCTGGAAGCTCTAATTTACTTCCCCAGGCAGGCTACATGCCCTAAAATGCTGTCTGAGAGGCGGAGAGGGGGCTTCAAACCTTAATGGGGACCTGAGCTGTATGTGTAGCTTTTTGTGTTGACAGTTAGACTGTCTAATTGTGAGATGTGGGCTCCTGGACCTTAGAGGGAACATGGAATTTAGTTTTTTAAAAATGCTACTCCACTCTGTTTTTGAAAAGTTTGGGATTGAAAGTGTCCAGTGAGACGTATCCTGTTAGTTACTTTAGGAATATATATTGTTTGTTGAGTTGGGTTTTACCCAAGGCCATGCTCCCTTTGAAGTCAGTAAGAGTTTTCCCCTTCATTCTGCAATGAAAGAAGGATCTGAACTGCAAATATGTGTCAATATGTGTCATAAGACTAGAGGCAAAATTTGAGCACCCTGGGCATCTTTGCCAGAGTCAGGCTTGTCAGGAGCCTGGATAGATCAAGAGCTGCCCTATGAAACAATGTTGGCTTCTGTGCATGATGGGGTGTTTTATTCTTGCCTTTGCAAGACAGACATCCTTTTTAACAGACATCAGGAGCAAAAAAGCTAATTACAAAATGCCACATGATCTAAATCTACTGTCTGGTATATAAATCTACTCATATAATTGGAGCTGTTCTTGATTTACACCAATGTGAGGCAGAACAGCATCAGCCCTGAAAAATATTCAGCACAGAAAATATTGAAGGGCTCCCTGCTGTCTCACTGGGGTAGAGGAGCAGTGCTTTTCAACTTCCACTCCAGACAATTAAAACCTAGAAATGAGGTCTAAATTATTTCCAACAAGGGAAAGTAAAATAAGAAACATTAGAATCCAGTCCATGTAGCAAAAAATGAAATGAATGATAAAATAAAATAAAATAAAATAAAATAAAATAAAATAAAATAAAATAAAATAAAATAAAATAAAATAAAATAAAATAAAATAAAATAAAATAAAATAATTTAAAACTTGTCATTAATATTCAGACTTTTGGTCAAAAACTTAGTGAGATTGTAAAACTACAAAGTAACACAAAATCTTTAATATTTCCTCCGGCTGAAAGCAAGGGAGAATAAGATAAACTCCACTGAGATTTTTAGCCAACGTTATTCATAGCAGTAAAAGCTAATCTGCTCCAAAGAGCAACAAGAATTGTAACCAATATTTGTATTTTAAACTGCATATTAAATAAGCACCTGTAAACAAGACATACTGATGGATGATAAATGTGGCTCCCTATACAGACTTCCAGTAATCTGACAAATGTGCCACCTAAATGAAGCCTTCATTATTTCTGTCCTGTAATTTATTCATATCCTAAATCCCTGACATTGCTAGGAAACGTAAACTTAACTGTTTCTATTGCTTACATCAAGCAGTGGCAGTGTGACAGATAATGGCAATCAGGCAGTTTCTGGAAAATAAAAGTGTCTGAAGTGGCTGAATAAACCCTGTTGATTTTTCAGACCAAATGTTGCCTAAAATAGATATGCTGCATCAAGAGATACCAAAATTAAACAACATAAGAGGAGAGCTGAAATTGGAACACTTTACAATATTTTGTTTCCAGATTCTATATTACAAAGAAAATAGCCATTTATTTTCTTTTTAAAGGTGTTATTATATTATCTTGAGCTTGGCAAGAGAATGATGTATCGTCACTTTGAAGAAAACGTGATATTCTTGGTCCAGTAGAAAACACCTGTACAGATGTTAGCCAAACATGGATAGTAATGAAGAGTGATGAGGTGGGTAGCTAAGCATTCTCAGTTGGCAAAAAGCTAGACTCTGTCAGCCAAAGCAAGTAAAGCTGAAGCAAGAGAGGAAAAAAGGATCTATGGCAGAATTTTACATAACATTGAAAGCCTGCGATGACAATGGTAGCATGAAATTTTTTTTTTTAATTATTCTGTCAGTCCAAATCAGACTTAACTATAAAGTTAGCACAAATTTGCAGTTAAGCTTGAAGAACTTTTCTTATGAACACTTGTACACACATGTACAATGTGGTGCTTCTTTTCTGTAGTTTAGAAGTAGAGTCTTACGCATATATAAATTGCCATTCAAGTATAAAAGGTAATTAAAAAAGAGGACATTCTTTCCTATACCTTTCTTAGCACAAGAACATGGCACATTGACTTGCACATTAACTTGCTTTTTTGACCAGCTTTGAGCTGGCCACAGTGATATTTATACCTTCACACTGAGTGTACCAATTTCTTCTATATGCCTACATTAGTCTGTGTTATCTATGCTGAATGTAATCTGCTGTAACAGTGCTCAACTGCTTTGAACAGTCTTTCTCTACCTGTTCCTATCAGCTTGTCTTGAATAATCTAAGCCATTTTATGCCTGCTGTGGGTTTTTCCACTTCATTTTTTACAAAAAATAGGACATCATGCTGAAAAAATTGAAACCTAGCATTAGAATTATTTTGTGTGTATGCACTTTGATACAGGTGATCTTCAACTTGAAGAACCTGCTTGTGACCTAAGAACAAAGTTTTCTTCTGTGTGTAGGCATCTCAAGGTTGAGCCCAAGATGTTCATGAATAAAATTTAGCATTGCAAAAGGGATATGGTTAACAATGGAAACAAATGGGATTTATTACTACAAGTTAAGCAGAAATATATATGAAAAATTTATTAAAGGCATGATGTTGAGTCCCAGAGAAAGCTCTAGAAATATAAAGCTGTTGTTTTTAAACAAAACTACTGATAATTCAAGCAAATTTTTTCAACTGAGTCCTTCAGATGTTGAAGCAATAGATGCAAACGAGCATTTCTTGGATAGTTTAATTCCTGTTCAGCTGGGGCCTCAGCAACACTCACTAGACTTGCCCCATCTTCCTTTTGGTCTGTTTTCAGCCACATGGTTATTTCCCATAGCCTACTTTGAGATTTTCTGTTTGGCACTATTTAAGCTTCTCAGTATTCATCCAGCATTTCTGAAAATCCTATCTTTTTGGCATTTCCAGCCACTTCCAGTGGTTTGTATGCTGCAGGCTATAATCTGCCTATGGCACTTCTGGGCACCTATTGCACCTTGTCTCCATCATTACTTTTGAATACTTTCTAAAACAATCCTGTACTGCTTTAATGCTAACTAGCTACTTTCTTCCCACAGAAAAAAATCTATCAATTTTTCTGAGAACTTGTACTTCAGTTATTTTAATTCCATATTTCAAACTGAGTAACCTTTCCCTGGTAACATATGGACCTTTGTATGGCTGACAAATTTAGTGAAAAAGAGAGGAAAATGAATGATACAGATGGAAAAAAATTGTGACTCAGTATAATCTTTGATAATTCCCAGTGGAAAACCCATATTTCTGTTTGGTTACTGTAAGGTAAAGGTAACTTGGAGGGCTCCTGCATGTCACATCTGAGGTGGCAGTTATTTACAATGACATGAGAAAAACTGCACAATAATTTACTGAAAAGTGTAGTCACATTTTTATTTGATAACATCTGAGTGACGAAGGGCTTTTGAAAATATCACCAGATTACTAGCTTAAGTATTGTTTGAAAAATCTGACATAATTGGTATACACCTAAGTTTTCTTGGCAATTAGCTAATCTTGTCATTTTAATGCTGAGATGGACATTATCTATGTATACTAAATATATTTAAAATTCTGGGTCTTGAATCTCTGTTTCAATGTTCTGTTGTCAAAATGTGCATTTATCTGGGGGTTTCTAGGACCTGTATTTGCTTTGTCTCTGTATGTTATCTTGTAAGTTTATTTGGTCTGGAAGCTTCCCTTATTCTTCTTTTGGACAACATCAGACTGACTTGCCCTTTAGCATTACTGGATAAAAACTAATATTATACCAGAATAACTACTCAGTTCTTAAAAGGAAGTTTTGATTAGATATCCTGCAGGGGAAGTGAGAAATGGGTAATATTTTTGGACATGGGAATGAAAAAGGGGAAAAAATAACACAGATTGATTAATACAAAAAATACGCTACTCTTAACTCCTCTCAAAAAAAATCCAAACTCATTTTCCCAAATCCAAACAAAATATATTTATTCTTGTATTTATTTTTTTTCAATAAAATATTGAGAGTTATTCAGTTGGGGTTAAATATTTCTTATTCTGTCTTGGATGCTGCCTTTGAAAACCTCTTTGAAGCAGAGGGCATAGGAATTGATTCCAGGAGCCAACACAAAGCTCAGATTTATCATCACCAGAGGCCAATGCTTTGTTCTTGTTGCTGTTGTTTGTACTTTATCAAAAGTCAAAGCCTAAAGGAAAGGTACAAGTACTGTACTAGAGATGTTAGCTGATATTTTGATCTAACAGTAAAATCATCTGTATTGTCTTGAATTACAAAATGGTAGCAGATATATTAAAATGCTGTAGCTTTTCAGAATTTGTTTTTGTTTTTCACTTAAACCATTCAACTGAGCTGACTGAATTGTAAACCCTCAAGCATATACCAATGCTAGAGAAATGCTGAGATTCAGAATGAATTAATTAAGAACATCTGAAGTTCTTATTAGGTAGCACTATGCCATTCCCATTCACCCTGGTTGACTCCTTGACAATGTTTATATGCTTAAAGGCATGACTCTGTTACATATTTGGATTAAATTAAAAGAAAATCTGGAACAACGAAAGGACAGATGATGGAGTTCAGTTATGGAGGAAGCATCACATTTTCTGGGAAATTACAGCTGCATTGGCTACTCCAGAGATTCTGAGCTTGACAAGCCATAGATGCTCTCACAGACATCTGGCCTTAGATTTCTTGATAGAAAGGAAGGATGTCATACAGTTGTGTAGGTATTGACGGAATCCCACAGATAGTTAAATGCTCATTTTACCTCTTTGCCCGTTGGTTCTCCTCAGCAGGGCTACTTCTTGCTTTGCAGATCTAACAGGGAATTCACAAGTCTCGGACATTAACAATTTCTGTCTTCATTTCCCTATCTTCCTTGCCTCCATGTTTCCCTTCCTTTTCTGCCTCCTACCACTTGGCCTTTCTCTAAAATCTCATTACTGTGAAGTACCAGGATGATAATATTTAGCTCTGGCCACTTGCAGTTAATGACACAGGAAAGCAGTCAGTTTGTGTTTTTAAACAGTTACTTTGAAAACAAGGCTATGAAATTCCTGTAGAGTTCATTTTATTTTTCTGTCAGTCTTATTTATTCTTCCAACTAATCTACATTCGTAAGAAAAAGAACAAAACACCACCACCAAAAAAACAAACAAATAAACAAAAAAACAATACTGGGTCAACACAGTGTTATTTGTGTAGACCTATGTCAAAATATTTTTCAATCACACACACAGAATGCAATGTCATAGGTGAATTGAAATAAAAAATGAAAATTAAAAAAAAAAAAAAAAGCTACCAAGACTTTAATAAGGAATGGTTGATTTAGGGAAAAAGGAAATGTGGAATGAGGCAAAGGGAGAGGAGAGACTAAAAGAGTTACGGCTGTTTAGCCTTGAGAAGAGAAGGCTCAGGGAGGATCTTATTCATATGTATAAATACCTGATGGGGGAAGTACAGAAGATAGAACCAGACCTTTCTCAGTGGTGCCCATTGACAGGACAACATGCAATGCACACAAACTGAAATACATGATATTACATGATATTACATGAATACATGATATTACATGTAAATATAATTTTTTCCTAAGGAAAAAAATAATTCTGTTGTGAGGTTGGTCAAACAGTGAAGCAGGTTGCCCGGAGAGGTTGAGGAGTCTCCATTCTTGGAGAAATTCAAAACCTGCCTGGATATGGCATTGAACAGCCTCCTCTGTCTGGTTCTGATCTTGGCAGAGGAATTGGGCTAAACTGTCTTCAGGGAGGCCTTCCCTAATAAGCTGTTGTGAGATTCTGTGAGAGATTATGAGCACTAACTCTATATAATTTGGCCATGATGAATTACTGCTTACAAGTGTCAGATTGGTACTACTCCTGGAAAAGAAGCCTGTTAGACCTTATCTACCCTAGAAAGCAGCTGGTGCAGAAAAAAATCGGTCAGTAGATAAAAACAATTGTTTCTGAGGTCCCAACAATGTCCGCTATTTATGACTCAGGTGTTTTTCTTCAATCTGGATTTTAAGTACTTTGAACTACTCTGAACAAGACATTCCTTGATGTAAACTTCCCTACCATGCATACTCTTTAGGCTGTTGAAAGAATCCAAATCTAATCCAGGTATTAGGTAAAATTCTCCTGTTCCTTATAGTGCTTTATGAATTTTATTATACATGAAAAGTCAAAAAATAGTAGCTAAATTTGCACTTTTAGATATGTCTGCAATAACAATGGTAAAAAGACACATCCCGACAGCCTATAATATCACCTGGAAGTCTTAATTCTTTCTGCTGACTTCATCACCATACACTTGTTATCATCTATAATATTTATGCTGCTTCTATTGAAGTCAAATTGATAATACTGAAAAGCTGTTACTATGGCTATGCTATTACAGTGTCAATATAGATGTCAATATACACCAGCAACATGACACACATCAATTATAACTGTATGTCACATAAATTATAGTTTCAATTATATAAAAAGAAATCGCCAGAGCAAAACTGGCTTTATTGCAAAATGCAGTCTCTGTTTTTAAGCCTACAGTTTTTAGCTTCTGTACACTATGTAATTAATCTGTTTAGCTGTACAGATTCTTCTCTTTGTTAGCACAATGTGTAGATCTGGAATCTCTCCTTTCTGTGTATTTTATTCCTTGCTGGACAACTATTTTTACCTGTCTCCTATTATAAGATGATTCTCTTTAATTGCTATTTTTAAGAAAGCTTCATTCTTTATAAGGAATAAATTCTAACTCCCAAATTGTCCCATTCTGGTGTCATTGTAATCATGTCATCAACCATTCCAAATCACTTTGTGCTTTCTGCATCACACATTACAATTCAGACTTCTTATCTCACCTACAAGGGCATAAATCACCCAGCCCCTAAACATCTACGACCTGGTTATATTCCACCCTAAATTTGAGACATATTTCAAGACAGGCTTGTTCAAAAGCCTGAAGGAAGAGCAATGGAACACTGATCAACATTTGTCATGGAGCCTGCAGAGGTCCGCCTTCTTCTTTACCTTCTTGGTTGGTTCTGCTCCCGACACAGAACATTTTCATAGAAATGAAGAGCATCAGAGGAGTCAGAATCCTTCAGTGACCATTAACTGTAAGAAAAGCCATTTATCCATGTCAGGCAATGCCTTGCAACCACACTGTTTGTCCAATTGCATATCTGTGAGGAAAACTGGGGAATAGACAGATGCACTGGTATGTTGGAATAAGCTTTAAACCACTAAAAGGCATTAAGCTAATTTTTCTCACTAACAGACAAGCTGATGCTGTCTTGTCTTTGCTAATAGTAGGTGCACTTCTGGGTAACTAGTTTTGGCTCTTTTGTTTAGAATTTTCTCTACCTCAAATCTTCTGCCTCAAGCTTGCCCTAAGTGACTCAAAGCAGTTTGAAATCAAGATGCTCCTAAATGAAAATTTGTAGGCCTAACCCAAATCTCATGTTTTTTCACCTTCTGCCATAGAGACTTCAGATCAATTGCTCCAGTGAACAGAATAACAAGAAAAACAAGACACGACACAAATTTTACCCAGTTTCTTGACTTTTGGATGTAACATGAGCTAATTCTCTACAAAAAGAAAACAAAATAAATGTTCGTTTTGCCTTTGTTTTTCACTTTCTAATTGATGCATTGCTTCCACTAGCTTCTGACTTCAAGAATGTTGATTCAAACTAGAGAATGAACCAGAGAAAAAAATTTTTAGGTTTTATCATCCTCTGCTAGTTTGGCTACGAGAAGCCACTTTCCTTCATATAGTCTACTTTCTAAATCAACCTCCATCCCTTTGCTACCTCCTCTTCTTTCTTTCCTCCTAAATAAGAAAGGGCTCCATCTACTAAAGTGGAAGAGAACTTTGAGGTTATGAGGACTGCAGAGATGTGGTGTGTGGGACAACGCATAACGGAGTGCTCTGATGTATGGCTACAGAATCTTTAGAAACGCTGGGCCAAAGATGTGAGGGTGTGGGGCTGCAGTCAGCACAAAGGAGCACCTTGATCACACTGAGCTTTTCTTTGGAATGGTTCACAAGTCAATCAAGACCTTACTGGCAGGGGCCAGAGAGAAAGCCAACAACAGGGACATTGTGGTGGGTGTCTGTTACAGTCCTACTCATCAGAAGGAGAAAGAAGATAAAGGATTCTTTTGACAACTAGTAGAAGCATCATGACCACAGGCTCCAGCTCTCACTGGGGACTTTAACCATTCTGGAAGGGACATGTTGTAGGGTGCAAGCAGTCCTAGAGGTTTCTAGAATATGCCAAGGACACTGTTTTGATACAGTGGCTAGATGAGCAGAAGTGCTCTCTTGGACTCTAATTACCGTACAAAAAGCTGATGGTGGATGTGAAAGTCAATCTTGGGCACAGCGACGATGACATGGTAGAGTCCTGATGGAAATGAGGAAGATGACTAGAAGAAAAGAACTTTGGCCTGTACTGGAAACTGGTAGATGGGATTACATAGGAGACTGCCCTGAGGACAATGGGGCCCAGGACAGCTGGCTGCTCTGAGTCTCCCTCCTCAGAGTACAGGATTAGTTCACACTAATGTGCAAGAAATCAAACAGGTCTAGGGCAGAAGGCCATCATAGCTGAGCTCAAGCGTAAAAGCATTCAGAATATAGAAGGGGTGCAGTCTACCCAAATAGGAATATAGAGACCTTGGCAAGGCATTTAGTGATGGAGTTAAAGCTCAACTCTCATTTAAGCCAGTAAAGGATAAGGAAGACAAGGAGAATTTCTACAAATAAACAGATGGGTAAAGTGGGTACAATGCTCAGTGGGACCAAAACCACAGAAAAGGCTGAGGTGCTTGTGGCCTTTTTTTCCCTGGCATTTAGCTGCACAGTTTGCTCTTCAGCCTTCCAGGTCAAGCCTCAATCTTCTCAGAGATGACTCTTCATGGGAAAAGAACAACAGATACAACTTGCAACATTAGAAGTTTTGATTAGATACCAGGAAAAAAAGAAAAAAACCTCTTCACAGTGAGGGTGGTCAAGCATATCCCAAGTGCCCAGAGAGGCTGTGGGGTCTCCATATTTGGAGGTATTCAGAACTTGACTGGACGCTGCCTGAGCAGCAAATTGGCCTTTTTGTGAGCAGGGGATTAGACTAGATGATCTCCAGAGGTCCTTTCCTGCCAAAACTATTCTGTGGTTCTAAGTCTCAGTGGGAACTGACTAGGAACTGAGGCAAAGGCCTTTGTATTTCCACAATTAATTTCCCTCTTCCTTCTTTCCCCGCCTCCCCCCCCCCCTTTTTTTTTCCTGAAGTGTTTATGTCTTTGCTCATCTCAGTGTATTCAGAATAAATGGTTATACAGGGAGTCAGTTTGTCACATAACATTAGGAGAGACACATTTATGTTATTTATAATCAAGGGCAATATGTGTCTTCCTTCAAACCCTCAAAAAGGCTTTTCAGGTGGCTTCAGAGACAGGTAACCATTTGGATGCTTGGATAGTATCAGAGCAATAAACAAATGAGGTCCAGTTAACAGTGGCACTTATGAATGTCAAATTCAGATGTTACTTCGACATTGCTTTGGAATTCATTTCGTTAGGGATTCAATGCATACCATTTCATAGACAGTTCTGAGCTTGTTCCAAGTCAGCCAAAGGCTTTGTTGTCAGAGCAACATGGTCCTAATTGAGGACTGAAATATCCTGCCTTTCATAACCTGAAAGACTCAGTGGCTAAGAAGCAGGAACACAAAGAAAAAGGAAAAGTCTGTTCTTGTTGGAGGAAAGCAAACCTGGTGGACTTCAGGAAAAAGTGAAGCTCTTCTTCCTGGCCCCATAATCTTATTAAACCCTCTTAGACCTCGGGGTATAGATGCAGTGACTTCTCGTGTTCAGTTACAGCCAGCAGTGAGGATGAGCGTGTATTCCTGGTACACTCATACACACACACACAGATGCACGTACACATGCACATACACATACCCTGACTCTCTTGATTTTCAGGCATGCCCATATTCATAGATCCCTAAGATATTAGAATGGGTTTAAGTCCATTCAATATCCCTGCCTGGATCCCATGCCTCTCACCCAGCTCCTGGCTGTGACCTTGTGTCTCTCAAAGTGCTGATGTCCTTCTACTTTGCCAGTTCTTCTTGAAGTTTGCTGCTAGTTGTCCCCCACTCCCATACAGCTCTCACCAGTAGATACCCTTAGACATTCATGCTCTGCAGGAGCTGGCCCTAGACCTATTGCACTACGTGCTGGTGAGGCTTACTTGAAGCTTGCTGGCAGTTCACATATGCAGGATTAGAATAGGGCATGAACTCCCATAGAAGATAGAAATGGGATTTAATGAAAATATATGGTGGACTTCAGTAACCAAGAAGAGGGCGTGGTGAGACAAGCATCCTGATTAACCGCCTTCTTAAATGTTACCAACCCATTCATCCCTCCTATTTTCTTCTATTTACCCATGTATGTTCCACCCTAGTCCCTCCCTTTCCTTGCCTTTGTCCCTTCCTCTAAACATCCCATAGGAAATTTTGTACTATTACACAAGTCTTTCTGCCCCACCCCAGAAGTCTCTTTCACTCACCCTTGCATCACAGAATAGGTTCTATAACCAATTCAGCACAATTCCCCCACAGTTTTCATGTTTTTCACAAGGGACTGTGGTCAAGTGTCCTGTGATGATTTTAGAGATTCAGTATTTTTGGCTTGATTCCACCCATCACTTTTCCTCTAATCATCACAGGTCTTTGCTTTAATTTGAAAAGGCTTAATTCAGATAACATAACAGGGAGGGAGAGCTTACCTGGGTTTTTGAATGGTTAAATATATATAATGTTTTCATTGCACTTCTGATTGTAACCAGGTGTTCTATCTCCTATGCACTTAGAGGTTTATACTCTGTCTGCTCCAATGTGTGTTTTACTTTGTATGAGTTAACAAAGTTTATTCAGAGAAAGACAGAAGAGGATTCTCCCACTACCCTGAAAATAGTAACTTAAGTTCCTAAGCACAGTTCCTAGGATTTGATCCATTCAGCGTTTGTGGACCCCTTTTTAAAATCTAGGATCTTCCAATAGGGACACAAAACTCAGAACTAAGCTTTTTTTTTTTTTTTTTTTTTTTTTTTTTGTGGAGATAAATCAGTGTTTTTCAACCTTCAGTCTACAGATTATTTCTACAGACCCTGCAAAAAATGAAAGTAAGCAATGCCTGCCTCTTGTTCTTATGGTTAAATTCATTACCTCTGTGACTTCTTCTTCAATGAAAATAATTTAGCTGTTCACCAGTGTAAC
The DNA here is from genome assembly GCF_040182565.1 of Anser cygnoides. Taxonomy (NCBI): domain Eukaryota; kingdom Metazoa; phylum Chordata; class Aves; order Anseriformes; family Anatidae; genus Anser; species Anser cygnoides. Next base: position 126,089,772 of record NC_089873.1, on the reverse strand, counting down.
CCCAAGTCTTTACTTTCGTATATTGTCCAGCTCTTCAGAGCTAATAAATATGCACTAGAGATACACCTGGAGGCTATGCACACTGAAAAATATTTCTTCTGCAGGTGAAGAAATCCACAATCCAGACTGAACATTTAGCAAGAAGTTCCCTAAACCTTTAACATCAATGCTAGTGTCTATTTTGGGAAAATACATTCTTTCGCAAATATATTTGATAGATTTTTTTTTTTAAATATTCTTAGAGAAAAAGATGAAATTTTGGCTTCAGAGAGAAAAGAGAAATAGAAAAATGATTGGATTTAGAGAAATTCTCAAAAGCATTAGCATGACTAACAATAATCAAGGCTAATATTTATCAAGAGAAGAACCATTACGCGTCAAAATCTCAAGCTGCTTCTAGACTAAAGAATATTTTCCACAAAACAGTGGATGTGAGGCATCAATCATGTGAGCAAATAACTTGAGAAGGCAATGAAATACATGCAGATAGAGATAAACTGTCATTTTCATTGAACATAACTTTGAAAATGTTGCAGAATCTACTGATCACTTGCAATTCATACAATTTCAGTCTTTACCCAATGATATGGGTTAAAGAAATAGTGTTAGTATTACATCACAATTAGGTGTCATTAGAGTAAGGGATGCAAATCCTTTGTAAATTTTTGAACAGGTCAAACATGAATTAAATGTTTCCAGAATCTGATCAGACTTAAACTAAACAGTCTTTGTACATTTATTTAATAAAAAGTATCCTCCCCTTTTCTCAGCTGTTAAACCCGATCCCTAGTTACTCACTAAATGTTATACAGAACTCTCATCAGTTGCCTGTTGGACTTCTACAATGATCTATAATATCCAATAATCTCCACACAGAGAGAACTAGTAGAAAGTGATATAATCTCAGCCTTCAAGCTGGCATGAAATATAATTATCTAGCAATAGAGGAATTATTTGCAAAACTAACTACTGATATTTTCATACCATTTTTCACTAGCTTTGCCAGATTTTGTGAAAAGCATTACTTTGGGGAGTTTTCTGCTGTTCCTTTTCCATATTAAAATTCAACTTAAATAATGACTAGTATTCAAAGATATTTGAGAGAGGGAACAGAAGAAAAAAAGTATATGAATGTATAACAAAACAAGAAACATTAGGAGAGCAGATATATGAAAGAATGGTGTGACAGGTCATTGTCAGACACAAGTTATTGGGTTTACAGACCTAACCAGTCTTGATATTGTTGTCCTTATGTTCCCATAAAAACACAGCAGGGCAGAGAACAGTAGCTATAATAACACCACATGTTTATCCCCATAAGCAAAAGTAATCTACAACTGCAAGACTCATTGGCTCTGTCCACAGTTCCTGTCGTGGCTGTTTCTAAAGGCACCCTCAAGACCAAGCTCAGCTACTATGCATTCTCTATTACAGATGTGGGCAAGGGTGCAAGCATTGCTGAAATGTACTCCAGGGAGCAAGTTCCTGTAGTTGCCTGGTAGCTTAGCAAGCTGCCAGGAACAGATGCAGAAGGCCTTCTACCAGCTACCTCAGGCACTGAAGCCCTTGTGTAGATAGAGGCAGATGGGAGGTGGAGAAAGCTGAGCTGCTAGCTGCTCCTGGGACTGCCTTTATTAAGGAGGAAAGATAAAGGCTCACAGTTATGGCGACAGCATGATTATAGTAATAGTCTGCTGAGGTGTGAAGAGTAGGCTATGCGTAGTTGTATAGAACTAGAAAATGTATATGGCTCACCCAGCAATAATCTCTTGCCTTGGCACTTCCACAAAAGAAGAAAATTTGCTAATCATGGCTGGGAGAAAATAGGAGGTTTTAATTGTCTGTTCTCACTCTGGATATGTGTCCCCAGATACTGTGCTCTTACAGCTGACTGTTTCCTCCACAAGGCAGCCAGGACATATATATATCTTTAAGCAGCCCTCACCTAACATGCAGAGTACGCCCACCCCTTTCTCTGTGGCCCAGCAATGTGGGAGAAAGTGCACACTGTCCTTTGGTTGGCTCACATCACAGCTGTAGCTCAAGTACCTGGTCACTGAGCCGGTCTTTAAATAACCATGGCAGAGAGGGATTTGTTCTGCTTACCTCCAGCTCACATAAGGACCCACTACCAGTGCCCAAGTGAAGTGAGAAGTGCCTGCAGCAGGGTCTCTGGCAGTGGTGCAGCTGTGCTCACACACACAAACTCAATAATTAAAAAAGGCTCTCAAAAACTGCTATGGCCAGCAAGTTCTTACAGCTGTTACTAGCAAACTCTTGAATATCTGAGATCCCTAGCAGAGGCATTAAATCACAGATGGGGTAAACTTGAGAAATAAAAAAATAACAAATGAGTTAAGTGGCTGCATATGTTGACCACTTAAGCAGTTAAGACTACCCAGTTAAAGACAGGTTATTAGATCAGTTGGTCAAAGGTGCAAGTAGCCTTGGTGAAGATGTTGTTATACACTTTGTCCATCTTCTACTAGTAGAGCTAATGCTAGTGCTTCTCTCAAAGGCAGTAGGGTTGGAGATGCCCCACGTCTCATTACCTGGTGCTGATAACTGAGCAAGCACAGTGATGATCAGTTGGGATGGGTTAACTTTGGCTGGCTGCCAGACACTCAGGAAACCACTCTCTCATTCTCACTCTTCCACAGGACGGGGGACAAATATGATGAAAAAGGTCATAGGTCGAGATAAAGACCTATAAAGGGAGATAAAGGGAGATCGCTTACAAGTTGCTGTCATGAGCAAAACTGACTTAACTTGGAGAAGACTAGTTTATTGCCATTTAAAAATAGAGTAGCATAGTGAGCAACAAAGACAAAAGCAAAACCTAGCCCCCTCTTTCTTCCCATGCTCAACTTCTTTCCTGCCTCTTCTAGCTCCTCCTGCCCTCAGTGTCACTGGGGGATAGGGAATCGGGGTTATGGTCAGGTCATGACACTTCCTCTCTGCCAATCCTTCCTCCTCATGCTCTTTCCCTGCTTCACTGTAAGGTCTCTCCCATGAGATGCAGTCCTTCAATAACTGTTCCAGTGTGGATCCTTCCCATGGGGTACAGTTAATCAGGAACAGACTGCTCCAGCATGGGTTCCCCATGGGCTGTGTTTCCGGACAGATGACCTGCTCCAGTGTGGGCTCCTCTCCACAGGCTGCAGTTCTGGCTAGGAGGCAGTTCTGTCCAGCTCGCTCCTGCACGGACTCTCCGTGGGCTGCAGCTTCCTTCAGGGCACATCCACCTGCTGCAGTATGAGGTCCTCCGTGGGCTGTTGTGTGCATAACTGCTCCAGTGCCTTGAGCATTTCCTCTCCCTTCTTCTCTGACCTTGGTGTCTGCAGGGCTGTTTCTCTCATGTTTTTCTTACTCTTCTCCCTCTGCTGCTGCACAATGATTTCTGTCCTTTCTTACATACATTTTTGCAGAGGCACCACCAGTTTAGCTAACCTGCTCAGCTGTGTCCTGAGGTGGGTGTGTTTTGGATAAAGATGGAATTGCCTCTGTTCAACACGAAGTAGCCCTTGTTCTCTTCTCACAGAGGCCACCCCTGAAGTCTACCATGTTACCAAACTCTTGCAATGTAAATCCAACACACCAGTTAGTCCTGAACCCTTGGGAATGAATGGAAAGGTGAGCTGGTCAGCAGCCATGACAACTGCAGAATCAGGATCCTCAGGAACTGCTCATTAATCTGCTCATTCACATCAAACATAGCCAGGAGATGGAGGAACAGGACCATTAAAACACCAGTGAATAAGCAGCCTAACTGGTTGCCACACTGGAAGTTTGACTGGGATATTGCTTGGCAGCATCATCAGCTCTGGAGAGACACACCAGTGTCTCTCAGGAACGCAAGTGGGCTGATTCCTGCCATAGGAAGCAGCCCATACAATGGCTCTGGAAGCCCTCAGCCTCAGCCTCTCATCTGTACCCACACCCTGCTGAGAAAGCTGACTGGGATCCAGTGCAAAGTGAGTACAACTTGTTTGGTTAATGACCAGGCAGCCAGGTCTGGTACTGTTTTTTTTACTTCTCTGGACATGTTGTCCATCCTGACAGTGGTTGAGTATGGACTCATCCATCTCTTCCTGTAGCCCTACTCATCTCACCATCATTAAAATCTCAAGATGCTTTATCACTCTTATTTTCTGTTTTGTCTTTGTTCAAATAAAGCAGTTAAAATATATATTCATCTAATGTCTCTTATTTTGCCATTTTTCTTCCATGGATTACTTTCTTCTTGAGTTAAAAGATCTCTTGTTAACCTATAAAGCATTGCTGGCACATTCTGCTCTACAGAGCTGTTCCTTTTTGCCTCTTCCATCCCTGTTCTTTCCCTTCTTGGTGGCAACCCCCCTCTTTGTCTCTCAAAGCCACTGTCAAGAATGCACACAGTTCAGCCATGAAGTCTAAAATTTGTTCTTTACAGAGTATGTTCAAGGCACTCCTCAATCCATCCAGAAACCCTGCTATAATCAATCCATCCAGGTTCTGTTATAGTTGTCACTGTGGCTTAAGGGGCACAGATATATATGTAGTTGACTGCAAACTCTGGTACATGCTCAGCAGCCTAGGAGAGAAGGTCAGTGCTGCTAAGCCAAGCAATTAGTGTGATGTAGCGTGGAGAAACATGGCATTAGTCTGCTTAGGGTCCCCACATGGAAGTACACAGGCTACACCATTGTGATTCAGAGCAACCTCTTCTTCTGAATGTTGCTCCTCCTTCTCCATCGAGTATAAATGTCACTAGGGGAAGCCCCTTTCTAACTTAACTATTGCTTTAATGGGGAGTGGGAAGGTAGGAGTCAGATGAGAATACAGTAGAGTTGGAGAGCAAGGGTGAGAAAAGAAGAGTTGCAGATAACATATCAATGCTGTTATAGAGGTACTTTCATTAGCTGCAGCAACTCACTATTAGCACAGAACAACACCAGTACAAAAATGTTGTAGATGGATCTTTCATATTTTTTCTTCATGTGTCTTTATAAGATGCTCCTTTCCTCCTCAGCAGAAAAGAACAGCATGGAAAAAGTTGCAGAAAAGTAAAATATCTTTTTGTCAGCTGGATTGCAATTTTTGCCTGAAGCCTTCTATATTCCTCTAGCATCACTGAGCAATGGCTTCTGAACTGCCATTGAAAGTATTTATTGCTATCCTGTATATGTCACTGCCCTGCTGCCAGTGGCATGTAAACTCATCAGTCAAACAGAACTACCCACTGTGTTTGATTTACTGTCACTGAATCAAATCTATTTGTGGGTTTCCATAACATAAAACATTTTGCTAGAGATTAATTCCCCATTTTGCATATTGCTCATGGGAGCTATAACATTATTTTCCTTGATAGATTCATTTCAAAGTCAAGAAAGATGCAACTTGATTTTTACTCTGTATTCAAGGTGGGGTCTTGTTCTTTGTTATCTGACCTTTACATTAACTCTTCCTCTTGTCACTCTCAGAGGCATTACTTATATTTGTGTCTGCTGGTGGAAGACTAAATGGTTGCAGCTCACTCAGGACAGTATGAATAGACTCTCAGGACACCTGGTGAATGTGCCAGCAAATATCATGCTACAGATCTTGGCATTGTTGCCTTTGTCAAGATTGCTGCTGTGAACCTGTTAGAAAATAAAACTGTGTTTGTTCGCTGACATCTGTTCTAATTTATGTTCCAGGATGTATATCCAGTTAGATAAATGCCTACAGAATTGGTCACTTGTAAGGATGTTATTGTATGGTACAAAGGTTGTTAACTTACTGTAATGTTGGTTTAATACAAAATACTTTGGACTATGGTAAATGGAATTTTTCCCGGTTAAAGAAAATATTTATTTTTTATTTAAAAGTTTATAATCTAATCCTCTTCTTTTAATATTCATAATGTATTGCTATCTGGGATGGTAGCCAAAGCAATGATTCATAACTTCTCAGTTCATGCAGGTAAATGCTGAATTAAATTTACGCTGGTAAAACCAAAATTCTTGCTTGAGCTATCAAAATTATTTTGCTGGATTTCTTTCATTATACACATTCTAAAGTTTGCTGATTTTTCTCGTACTTACAAGACTGTGAACCTGATATTCTTCACTGGTTTTAGTTCTCTCACAGCTGAGAAAAGAGTTGGGCCCAAACCTGTTACCTGTTTTAGAAACAGAAACTATGAGATAGGTCTTTGGACAGTACAAAGTTGTGTGCTTTTGTCATGCTCATTGGAGATAGTCTTATTTTCATTAGCTGTGATTGTTTCTGAAGAACTGATTTAATGTTGGATTATGGCAGTATCACATTGGTCAAGTGAACCCTTGCTTTCAGTATGAATGAGATAAAACAGTCATGAAGTACATCAGTTGACAAGGGAAGACCGACTGATTTCATCTACTTGGCCTTCTGTAAGGCTTTTGACATGGTCCCCCATGACATCCTAATCTCTAAATTGGAAAGATATGGATTTTAAGGGTGGGCCATCTGGAGGATAATGAGTTGGCTCGATGGCCATACCCAAAGAGTAGTGGTCAATGGGTCTATGTCCAGGTGGAGACCGGTGACAAGTGGTGTCCTTCACGGGTCTGTCTTGGGACCAGTGCTTTTCAATATCTTCATCAATGACATAGACGATGGGATTGCGTGGACCCTCAGCAAGTTTGCAGATGACACCAAGCTGAGTGGTGCAGTTGATGCTAAAGAAGGAAGAGATGCCATTCAAAAGGGACCTAGACAGGCTGGAGAAGTGGGCCCATGTGAACCTCATGAGGTTCAACAAGTCCAAGTGCAAGGTACTGCATGTGGGTCAGGGCAATCCCAGACAGGAATACAGACTGGGAGAAGAACTAATTGAGTGCAGGCCTGCGGAGAAGGACTTGGGGGTTGTGGTGGATGATAAGTTCAACATGAGCCAGCAGTCCATGTTGCAGCCCAGAAGGCCAACTGCATCTTGGGCTGCATCAAAAGAGGAGTGGCCAGCAGGTTGAGGGAGGTGATTGTTCCCCTCTACTCTGACCTCATGAGGCCCCACCTAGAGTATTGTGTGCAGGTTTTGGACCCCCAGCACAAGAAAGATGTGGGCCTGTTAGAGTGAGTCCAGAGGAGGGCCACAAAGACGATCAGAGGGCTGGAGCACCTCTCCTATGAAGAAAGGCTGAGATAGATGGGAATGTTCAGCCTGGAGAAGAGAAGGCTCTGGGAAGACCTCATTGCAACCTTTCAGTACTTAAAAGGGTCTTATTAAAAAGATGAAGGACTCTTTACTTGGATAGATAATGACAGGACAAGGAAGAATGGTCTTAAACTTAAAGAGGATAGATTTAGATTAGAGGTTAGGAGGAAATTCTTCACTCAGAGGGTGGTGAGGCACTGGAACAGGTCGCCAAGAGAAGCTGTGGATGCCCCATCCCTGGAGGTGTTCAAGGCCAGGCTGGATGGGGCTCTGGGCAACCTGATCTAGTGGGTGGCATTCCTGCCTATGGCAAGGCAGTTGGACTTAGATGATCTTTAAGGTCCCTTCCAATCCAAGCCATTCTCTGATTCTATGAAGTGGGTCTCATTGGCTGATTAATCCTGTTGGCATATCATTTGCTTTCAGCATCTTCTTATGCTTTTCATGCTGTGAGAATTTGCCCCAGTAAAATCAGAAGAGTAAAATCAAGACACTGGGGAGCTCCTTTCAGTTCCAGATATGGGAATATTTAAAATGCCCAGAGGGTTTTATCCTGGGTCCTAACTACTGGTCCAGAGGGCAAAGATTTTCAGTAGGTCTTCCATCATATCTATTAGTCTCAGTTGTGTCAGATGCCTCATGACACCTACAATGACTCTCAAGAGTGTCAGCTCATGAAGTTAAACCCCTGAGTTAAGCCCCTGGGCTATGTAAGCCATGGAATCTAGAGAACTACACAGTTAACATCTAGATCTAATAAGCTGGAAATATTTTCCAAGTCCTTTGCCTGACTGAACATGGATTTAATTGCCCACACTTGGGTAACTCATGTGACATCAAGGGTACTAAAAGGGTGCTTATGAGACTGGCAGATATGACACTGGGCCTCTCAGAGACCCCTGCTCTTCTGGATAGTGTGCTGGAGAGGCAGAGCAGCTCTGGGGCACTAGGTGCTTCTGTGCAGGCAGGTGACTCCATCCCTAGACCCCTGCTGGCCATCATCATAAATTACCCAGTGCACATGTATGTGTCTGCATTTAGACACCTAAATTATATTTGCCCAGTCTGTAGCTGAACTCTGGCATTAGCAAGAAAAGGTAAATTTTGGTCTCAGGGTTTTCAGTGTGTTTAGAAATAAGAAAATAAGAGAAAGAAATTTAGAAATATGGGATATTTCTAAAAGAGAAAACTTCCCAGATCACTTTTGAGACAGCACTGTCTGTGAGTGTGTGTTGCCAATCTTGCTGATATTTTATGTTAAGTGAGAAAAAATAATTCCTATCACAAAATTAAAGATTAGAGTAATCTTTTCCCAGAAAGAGCTGAAGCACAAGCCTACATCTTTTTTTTTTTCTTGTTTATTATTATTATTACTATTATTATTATTTTGTTTGCCCAGATAGCAGTGCACTTTTCAACAATAGTGAAACATTCTCAGTATCCACAGGTGCTCTGACTGCATGTTTTTTTATTTTTCTCCCGGTTAGGTTCTGTATTGGCTGCTACACAGATGTTGCCACTGAAAAGCAGTTATTGGACAGCGTGATTAATGAAGGCACAGTCCTTTTACTGATATAGACTTTGCCTCATTTGCAAGTTCAAGCAGGTGAATAACTTAGAGCTTTCATACTAAAAGCTCTTAAAGGACCTTGTTTAGTGATGTGTTTTGAGCATGAAATTGTTCATCATTTTTGTGTTTTCACTAGCAAGGTTAATTAAACACCTTGTGAGATTACACGCAGTTTATTTAAACTCATTTTGCTTTAGAACGGTAAAAGGCATACTTGAAGTTTATCTCCAGGTGAGGAGAGTTTAACTTGAATTCTCTTCACTTAACAAGCTTAAATTGATTTCTCAAAAACAAACAAACAAAAAAATCCAAAAAAACACAAAAAAACACCAACCAACCAAACAAACGAAAAAATCCACCCCCAGAACAATCCAAGCCATGTGCATTTCAGATTGCATTTCAGATGTGCGCATAGCACCAAGTCATTAATCTTGCTCCCAGAGTTAAACCCCAGGGTCTCTTTTTTTTCAGCTTTATCTTGGAATAAGATTTTAGTATTCTTTGAGCAATACACAAAGATCACTAAAAATTCTTTGCCTTCCTGCTGTCCTCATTTATTTTCTTTGAAGACTGGACCTAGAATTTTTCTATTCTAAGACCTTGTCTGCTGTGGAAATTAGCTAGGATGTTAACTGAGGCAAATTCAGAAGCTGATAGAAATAGCCACAGTTTGTAGTAGTTTAAAACAAGGTTGAAACATATCACTGTAAAATGATAGATTTTTTTTTATGCAATGTACTGTATTGATGCGTATTGAGGAAGGTATAGGAAGAAAATTGGAGTCAGTTCATTTTTTATTGTGGAAAATTCTGAAAATATAACACATAAATGTATCACAACAATATTCTAAAGGTTTCAGTGAAAGAAGTAAATGAAAATATGAATAATTATGTATCAAAAAAGTATTTGTCTAACAAATGCTATTCTATGTAAACTGTATTTTTTTTTTTCAGACTAAAATACTTTTTTTTCAGACTGTTCAGACTAATTTTCAGCAGGGCTTTGAATACAGATTTACAACAGACTACATTTTTCAATTCAGTGTACCACCTTAGCCCGAGAGAAATTGCCTCTCATGACAGAACAGTGCAAAATATTCCTTTTTGACCTCCCTCTCACATAACTGAAATGCAAGGCAAAGCAAAATTGTGTGAGCTTGTGCTGCTAAGATAATCACACGCCTAAGATGGGTTTGGATTGACAGAAGTGAAACTGGCCCCATGGAATCTACTTAGAGTTTTATCAATGACTTAAATAGGACAGGGTTTCCATCATGAACATACTTGTTCCTGTGTTCTTATCTAGCTCCTGACTGTTCTGTATAGCTCTGTTTGTTAAATACAATACTTACAAGTTTTATGGAACATTCTAAATATTAGGTGGTACTAATATTTGGCCAAATCTTTAAATCCTCACTCTGCTCTCTGAGTACTTGACATTGTTCAGGTGAATCATGACATTACTATTGGAATGGAGTTCAGCCCTAGGCCTGCTTCATTTGCTAACAACTGTTTTCTCTCACTACCAGGAAAAAAACTACTCACACCCTAAACTAAAACAAAACTCCTGAACAATTAGTTTTTAGGTTCTCACTGAGTGCTGTGCAGAGCTCAGGTTTTATGGGGTCAGGAGAGACACAGCCTGACTGGAGTTTATTGGCCTACCGTTACTTAAATTGAGCCCCCCTCCACGTGCTGGAGTGGCACAGATCAGAGTAGGTAAATGTAGCTCTACTGTAACTACCCTATTTTGAGCAACAAGTGGCTGTGGGACATTTGGAAAGAGATACTATCAGGCAGAGTGGTCATGGAAAAGACAATAAACCTTTAACCCTTCCTACTACAAGATAGGTCAAAGCTGGCAGTGAGACAAACAGCTAGAGATCACAAATGTGATCAGAGAAGCTGTTCCTCCCCAACACCTTTTGAAGCCAAGTAGGCGTACTAACATCTCAGATGGTATAGTAGTTCTAGGTTATTTCAAGAACAAATAGATATGAGTACAGATTCTACCTTAAAGTAGAAGAGGAATAATCAGTAAAAACAACCAAAATGTGTGCAGAGGCACCATTACCCACATGTAAATCTAGGAGTAACTTACAAAAATCATGCAAGTCAGTCACCATAAAAGGGTTTGACTCTAATTTTCTGCAATGTTAATTAGCAGCTCCTCCCCTCTTCCCTCAACCAAAACAAAAACAAATAAAAATTCTTCAGAGTTAAAGTTACAGCAACAGCTCCAGCTGGAAGCTTCTGAGTAGGGACCCCAAACAAAGAAATCCCTAGGCCATTATGCCCTTACACTTGACATTCCCAACCCCTTACCTGACAGTCCAGACCAGTAATATTAGGGTTGGAGGTCTTTCTGTCCTCGATTGGTTCCTTTCAGTGTCATTAGGTAAGCTGCTTTCTTCCATCTTCAGGGTTGTAGAATCTGCTGACAGTTGCAGAGTCTGTCAGCGTAGTCTTTTGTACTTTCTTATCTTCTAGTTTGAGCCAGCTCTGTGGCTTTTCTTCCTTGTAACTGGGTAACAGTTTAACAGGCTGTGGCCTTATGCTTCAGCAAATTTAGCTACTTGTGCTAAGCAAATTCTGTACAAGATTTTTCTATACAAGTAGCATACCAAATTGCACAACAGTAGCATTACTATCTTTGATGAGTTCATACTGGAAGAAAACCTGATTTGCTTACCAGTGACCTAGAAATGCATGTGTATTACTATTGGTACATAAAAATTTTAACAGCACTTCTTGAGTTTGGCACCAATTTTTCCTTTTTCCTGAAGAAAAAGGAAAGATCTTTCAACAGTCTCTTCACAGCTTATTACCTGCACATAGTATAGAAGAACAGAAGGAATTCTTAAAGCCCATATGAGATTTGTAGCAAAGAAAAGGGTCTTTCTGTATCTCTGTGGAAACCTGAAGTGATCAGTTCATTTCAGTGATGTCCTCTGTTGGGAATATATGGTAGAGTATGAACTGTGACAAACATTTCTGGAAGTGTGAGCTGTTACTTATGCATTAAAACATGAGATGACTGTATCTCAAAACATGGCATAGGCCTTAACGATTCACTGTACAGCATGTGGTATTGTGGTAGTCAAGTGAGACTCTTCTAACTAAAAGTCCCTAGATACACTCTTTGCGAGGACTTGTGTGTTGATCTCCGGTGTCCTTGTCATAGTAACAATAGTTTCTTTGTCTTAGACTCACTGTCATTACCTTATGGTGCTTCAAATTTTCATCTTGGTTTGGGCTGTCAAGCTCTATGACTATAAAATGAGAAGAGATAGATGCCATAGGGAAATGAACTCCTTCAGAATGACAATGTGTCTGTAATCTCTCATTGCAGCTCCAGATGTCGACAACAAATATAGCATAAAGATATTCAGAAGAAGAAATAGGAGCTTGCAAGTGTTTCCTTTTATAGAAGTCTCTCAAAAGCGTGTCTGTGCAAGACAAGCAACAGATGCTTTATTGGCAAGGTGCCATGTTTGCAAACTGTCACTGAGTCTTGATGGAAGATATTCCTCTGCAGTGTGCATTGTCTTGTGCATCTGTACTTGCTCATAGGCCCAGTATGGATTGTCCCACTGATTATCTGTCATTCACAAAGGACTTTGAAGAAGAAAAACCTTACAGCAATGTGATCCCTCTGCACATAGCTTTGTAAAACTTTTGTAATGTCATAGCTTTTGTAGTGCTTTCAAAACAGTAATTAATACTGCTCAATAGGCAATCTCAGGAAAAGCTCATATGTAATATGCATTTTACAAAGTTAGGGCCTTATGGGTCATTTATGCTAGAACTCTAGTTCAGATCAGGAGTGTGCTTTTGAAATGAATCTCCCATCAGTCCCTCCTTTATCATGCTTTGGCTCACTCTGTGCAGTGGACTCCTTCAGGATGATGTGGAAGAAGATATCCTCTAAGAGGTCACCTGAAGAGCTCCAGGCACTGAGGGCCAGGACTATGGGTTCAGATGCGACCTAATCAGAAGTCAAACTCAGAATTTGGATAGTGTGGTTCAGCATCAACTATTTCTGCTTCACCTGTGTAAGCATGAAGTGGAAATTAGCATGATTTTAGAAAGTGGCTAAACAAAAAATATGTCTTAGCTTCCTCAGTTAGTAGCCTCTGTTCTCCAAAGCTGTAACTATGGAGAGAAAGAGACCTCTTCAGAGAGTGTCTGAGATGCAGGTAAGATCTAACTGTAAGGGTGCAGGAAGGGACAGCTATGGGAAGAGACCAGGGTAGGAACTAATGGGGCTAGCAGGGCATGGACCTCCCCCAGTGGTCCTGTCCCATTGTTTCCACCATTCCGAGAGGCAGCCAGCAGATCCAGGCTGGAGACAGTGACCGGGCTCATGAGACAAATACAAGGTGACAAGTGAGGTCCAGGATTAGTCTTGGAAGTCCAGTCAGCATGTCAAAACATCAGGTAGAAGGCAGAGCATCTACAGTGTAGCCCAGGCCAGAACTGACAGCACTGGGCTGCACTGGAATGGGGTTTTGAGACCATGATCAAGGTGGTGGGAAAGATCACAGGAAGCTCAGTAGGGGCAATAAGGCCTGTTGGTGCTTTCAGGGTCTGACAGATATGGACATACCCTTAGCTGTTTTTTTTTCTGCACCAAATTATAAAAACAAAACAAGACAAAAACCAACAAAACACAACCAAACTAACTCAAAAAGTTGAAGATAATAATGGATAACAATAATGGATATATTTGGAATTTCTTTGTCTAAAGGATCCCAGATTTGCTCTGGAAGGTGGACATTGTTATTTACTGTGACAAATCAGTTTTCAAAATAGATTCCACGCTAATGCATATTTTTTGAAGAATCTGAACATTAAACTCATGTCCTAGCATACTGGCTTCATTTAGGAAAAGGCATTCATTTGTCCTTGGCATAAACAAATCATACCAATTTTTAATAAGAATAGCTATAGACAAGTTTGCAGATTGTGTGTTATTTTGTCATAAGAAATTCTATCCTTTGTGCCAGATGCCCAGACAATAACTCTTTCTGGCTCCTAGTATCAAGAGTAGCACAGAGACATCTGCCAATGGAAGAAAATGAACTCCTGTTCAGGGCTGCTATTTAGGACCTATGCTATAGCGTATGGTCCTGAGCTGTTCAGTAACTGTCACCTGTAATTCTACTCTTGATTTGTGATTTCATTTTGGGAGTGCAACAGTAGGATAACTGGAGTCTGAGACATGCAGAAAACCTTGAGAGGGCTGAGCAAGAGTAACTAGTCTGTTTTGGGAGGTATTTGTAGTAATTGTTTTAAAATTCGTATCACTATTTCTATGTGAGATCAAAAGATGTTTATGTCTTTTCAAAATAACAAAAATATGTATTGAAAACACCTCAAAAATAATTTCAAAATGAAAAGCTTATTTGATTGTAAATGAGGCTCAAACGACTTCATAAAAATTAACTTAGTCCTAAGCATTAAACTTATATGTGTTTATATGTGTATTCATACGCATGTCTATGCATATGACTAAATTTGTGATATATGAAGGTGAAAAATTAATTTTGCATTAAAGTAGTAAGTTATTCTAAGTTTTAGCTAGAATTTGAAGCAATACTAAACTACCACAGAGATCTGTAAGTCAGAATGATATATTTCTTTTAATTTATCTGAGCTTCATCAAACGAACACCTTATTTCAGAGTTTTCCAAGAAATTGTAATTATGTGAAAAGATCTGGGGCTGCAGAAGCTTGCTGCTGGGATCTTCAAAGCATCCTGCAAGCCTGGGTATCTAACACCCATTAGAGTCACTGTAATTTGGGTACTTAACTCTGTTTTCTTTGAATTTTCCAGACTCTTTGCTTCCTAAGTCCTTACTGTTACACATCCCACAGGCTGCACTCTTCTAAGTAGAAATCTGGGCTCCTAGACTTCAAAGCCCAGTTTTTAGATAAACATTTACTAAGTCTTAACTAATTGATACAAATGAGGTTGAAACCAAACTTGTTTCTCCTCTTACAAACCTATAGGGTTTTTAAAACACTGGTATGATTTTTTTTTTTTTTTAAACGAAAGACATAGCAAAGGGCTATAAAAGATGAATGGAAAGATTCCTGCATGGCATGTGTCTTTTTTACAATGTCTAAACTCATTCCTGGAAGCAACATAACATCTATAACACTTCAAAGAGACACTGGGGAGAGGCCTATGCAGTTTCCTTCCTCTGAAGTCTTTGAAGGACTGTGAACTGGTTCAAAAGAGAGAAATCTGTTGTTGCAAAATTAGATTTTAGGGGTCAGATTCTAATCTTAGTTTTATTAGTGTATATAGGTGGGAAAAAGATCACAGAAGCAGTAGAGTATCTCTATAGTTACACCACTGTAACTAAGATCAGATTGTATGTAAACCTAACCTCAAGCAGGCTACAGATAACTTCAAAGTCAAAAAACAGCCAGTTTTTCTCTGTTGAGACTAGTTCTCCCTCCAGTCACCAAGAGAGCCATGAGCAAAAAGTTAAAAGTTTCGAGTGACAATGTCAGTGCACACCAAACCAAATGACCAGGGTTATTGGTACTTTAAAGCTCTTTAATGCTGGCTGTTCATTTTAAGCTAATAATACTGAATAAAATAATAATAATTAAAAAAAAAAAAACCAAACAAACAGCACTTTAAAACATTTGAAAATGTCAACGTTTCCTAATTTTAATTTGTTTCTTAAATCTGGATGTTGCTTACTGATTCAAGCCTGTGGATGTGTTGGACTAAAGTGGAATTGTCAAAATATTAATGGTCAATATAAATGGATTTATATAACAGATACCGACCAATATCACTGTACTGTATGGATTTCTTTTTGCTTTGGCTGATAAGTTTCATAAGAGACTGATGATCTAGGGTCAGATTTTCAGATGACTTTTGATGTAAAATACCACAGATGGGGATAAAAAGTTGCTGAAGTGTCTGACTAGCTTAAAATAAAGAGGAGAGGAGGGCAGTATCCAGACAGCTTTCATTTGAGTCTGTACTTAGGTATCTAAGTTGGAAGCCTTGGATCGTGGTCAGTGGAAAGAAAAAGGGTGTCTCTAGGATGACTCAGGACTCCTGTGTAGCAGTAGCTAGGTCTTGCCTACATCTCAGACACTCTGGAGAGGTGTCTTTCTCTCTGTAGTTACAGCTTTGGGGGAACAGAGGCTACTAACTGAGGAAGCTAAGACATATTTTTTTTGTTTAAATACTTCCTAAAATCCTACTAATTCCCACTTTACACTTGTATGGGTAAAGCTAAAAATTCACCTGTTTTGTTGCTTTTGTCACCAGTGAGCAACTGAGGCAAAAGAATTTGAGGCAGAGTTGGGTTTTGTCTTCAAAGCCCAAACTTGTTTACTTCCTGTGAAATTAAACACTGACTCATTCAGCTGTTCCTGGTTCTCCATGCCCTGTAGCTGAGTTAAAGAGAATGAGTGGGTGCTTGGTTGCTAGCTGGGATCAACCCACCACACTGATATAAAATGGGCAGGAAAGGCATTCGCGTGAGGTTCTCTTTAGTGTGAGTGTGCCTTAAAATAGAAACTTTGGAATAGAAATTTCTATCCACCTTCTGGACTCAGGCCACTTCATGAAGAAATTTTAAATGAGTGATGTGGTTCTGTCTCAGTTGCCTTGTCCCAGCAGTCTGTGGCTGTATAATATCCTAGAGATATTCCTGTAACTGCAAGAAAGAGATTTTTCCCAGTATAAAAATATCGTGGCTGTAAATGTCTTCAAGAATATGGTGTGTTTGCAAGCAAACACATATTGAGGGATTGCTAGCACAAGCCATCTACCAAAGTGCTTGTATTTGTCTGCCATTCCTTTATTGCTAACATAGTAGAAGACATCTGAGTTCAGTGTGATTTGGAGAGAAACAAACTGGCAGAAAGTCATCTTGTTTCATGGAGTCTAGGGTACTGTGTGAGTTTCAGCTAAATGCTTCACATGCCATAGCAAAGCAGTTGTCAAGAAGCTCTGGTTCATTCTCAATTATTTCTCAAATATCTGTTATGACACATCAGGAGGAATGATTTAAGATTATTTATAACCCGATACGCATTACTCTGATTTCTTCTAATTCAACCAAATATCAAAGCAAAACAAGTTGTATCTGCCAGAGTGATAAAGTGATTATAGATTCTAGCATGTTTTATGCAGTTCTGAATGTACAAAAAGACCTGTTCCTCTGAAAAAAATAGAAAGCAAACATTAGGCAGCAATGTCTTTTCCCAGCAAAATTCCAGGCAGTATGCAAGCCTGTTTACTTTTCTGTTTGCTTCCTGTTTACTTTTTTTTTTTTTCTTCCCAGGGAGCATACCCTGTTCCCCGAATAAAATTGCTGATTCACCAGGATGTTGCTGTGCTGCTGGTGCCCACTAGCTGTGCACACTGCAGTGCTTCAGCAGACCTCACTGACTTTCTTTTTTTTTTTTTTCTTATTCATCTCAGTACAGGTTTTCTGTCCAGCACATTCAAGACTGCAGGCCCATTTTACAAGTGCCAGAGTTTCTGGGTGATGGTTTCCATTATTACTCTGTGTTTCACAAGGGGACTGGATGGTTTCTCACAACAGTTCTGAATGAATGGCAACTGTTACATGTGCCATTGTCTGTGGGGTTCTGCATAAGCATGCAACGTAATGACAGCATCAGAAGTAGGAAAAGAAAGGATAAAGTTGGACCAAATTCAGATAATTGTCCAAACAATATCATATTAGTTTGTACAGTCGTTTAACAAGCATGGTTATCTGGACAATTTGCCCTTGTAAATACTCTGTATTAGTCAGCAGATGGCATTCATTGTACATTAACTATTCCACCAGCATTACTACAAGTACTTTAAAACATAAAGCATATGGTTTCCTCAAAGAGACACATTATTTCCTCATTTGCAGTTCATTGTTAATTGTGAAGGTAATTTTTCATCCCCATTTACTTTGTATAACAGATTTAATAGTCTACGATTGTATAAAATGTAAATAACACCCATAGTGGCACAAGGGTTTTCAGGGTATACAAACTAATAGAAGGTCATGCATTGGCTTTTGGCAGGAAACTCAACAGCACTGCTGAAACACTTTGGATAAGGCTAATGAGATGTTCCAAAAAAGTATCAGAAGGGGCAACTGTCTCATTTCTGCCCTCGTCATGAGTTCAGAAAGCCTAAAGCTCACTTTAAATGTCTTTGGAATATACTTCTACATTTTCATTATTAATACAGAGCCAAACTGGAATGGTGGTGGCATAGCCCAACTTCATAAAAGGGATGGTAATCTGCATAAGCTGCCCTTTCCACATCCCTGGGGAGGAATCTGGCCCTTCAATACAAACATGATGCACACACTGATCTCTGGCATGCCTTGCACCTGCACTCATGCCCATCTGTTTAGATGGCTTAATGCTGGCTCATAAGGCATTATATCTGTTTTGATAGGGTGTAAGTGCCAATTAAAGATTGCTTTGCAGCTAATGTGTAGAATGTGAAAAGTGTCTTTTGCCTCTAGAAGGTGAATGTCCTAGTGGAAATTAAAGATGGAGTGAAGGCAATGTGCTTCAATCCTTAGGATCACAGTTACTGATATTATTTAGAGACATGAAAAGAAAAATTTGCACCATTGTAAATTTTCAGAATGTTCATTTATTTAACTGATTTCATGAATGAATTAATGACACTTTACATTTTCATTTTTCAAAGATGTCTATGAATACAAAAATAATTTTGCAAATGATACTTTGATACAGTAACACAAGATGTTATGCACAAACATAAATATATATATTTGATTTATTTCATTTTTTTCCAGCCTCTCCTGTTTCACTATGCAAATTCTGGTTTTAAATTATCATAAAACAACTTGAGTTTTCTTTGCTTGTTCATGATTGCAAAGTCTGCAGACTGCACATGTTTCCAACCCATCAGCCAAATTCTGCACTCATGGAAATGGTTAAACTCAAAAGTGTCACCAGAAATGTATTCACTGAAGTAGGTGACTCTATATTCCAATAGCTTTCCCTTATCCTATTGTGTCTTCTTCTAATTGCTGTTTGTGTGCTTCCTTAGACAGAATTATAAGTGCACCTGCTTATCTGAGGATAAACTCAGCTATTTTTTCACTTAATGGATTCCACATGGAAGACTGAAGTACAGTAGGATTTAGTTATCACATGCTGTAATCCACTATTAGGCAGCTCAGTGTAACAATGAGGAGACAAAGAACCATCCTATTGTAGTATGGTTCTTACTATGGCTATTAAACATGCCAATAACCTATATCCACAAAGAAGTCATTGCAAGATTGAGATGCCAAATACCCTGAGTTCTAGCACAATGTTCTTAGTATACTTGGGAGCCAGTTGGCTCTGTATTTGGGAATCAAGCTTGACAAGTTTGGATGGTACACAGGTGGATATTTTACTTTCATATATGTATATATATATTTTTCTCCTTGCAAAAAAGACCATGGTATTGCATAGGAGATTTCTTCCTGCTCACTTTTCTGCATCCTGGTAGTGAAGTAGACAGGTGAAGGAGAACATACGAGCACAGAGGAGAACACATGAAGATGCTAATGCTTTTCTCACAAGGAAAACTTTTTCTCTGCTGAACTTAATATTTAAGATTTGGGCCAAAGTGTCACCAAATCAGTTAATATTTTTTTTTCTTTTTTAGAAAATTGAAGTCGTTTAAGAGATCCTAGCTAATAGTTTTACTCTTGTCCTGTATTTACCAAAAAAAATCTGATAATTTCTATAATAAGTTTTTAATCTCTAATTGCATTTTTTTTCCTACACTGAGGGAAATACATACACATTTCAACAAGTACATGACTAAAAGGGGACT
Organism: Anser cygnoides; assembly: GCF_040182565.1. NCBI lineage: Eukaryota > Metazoa > Chordata > Aves > Anseriformes > Anatidae > Anser > Anser cygnoides. Next base: position 126,070,192 of record NC_089873.1, on the reverse strand, counting down.
TCTTAAACTGTAGAAGTGTATCTCAAAGGTTTTACCATGACCGGTGTAATTTTCCTGAACTGAAACAGGAAAAATTTCATCTGTGTATATATGGCACATAGTATCTATGTACACCATGGTACTAACATATCCACAGCTTCTCTCCAGGTAAGGAGATACAGAATATTTCAGGTCACTGATTCAAATACATTTCAGACCTGTTCAGTGAGCCATGAAAACTCAGTCAGTGTGATCAGCAGTTGTTGATCTCTGCTGTCATAAATAATAATTACAGCACTGGCTACTGTGACCAACAGGAAAATGCCATCCAAGTTAGGGGGAAACATTGCCTTCAGGGGGAATGCCACTGTGATTTTATTTGTGTAAGGCTCCCTGTTCCAGGCTGAGCCTAAAGAGCCAGTCTAGGCCTTTCTTTATTGTCATTTTACAGTTGAAATGACTATCCATATAAGTTGATTCCTCCTGCATGGGGCATAAGGTGAGATGTGTCTTTATGGTCTGTAATTACTGGGGACAGGAAACGGAGCAAATAAAGCCAGCAACATCAATGACTGTCAATTGAGACAGGGACGATTTTGGTCTTCCAAATCAGTTTTAGGCTCTGCAGGTTCCAAGATCATAAATTATGACAGAAAGAGAAAAAGGCCATCTGGTCCAATTTGTCTGCGTGTTTATGCTTTTCTGAATCCCAGCTCCTAGTTTATTTTCCAAATTCCTTGTTTTCCTTTTCTCCCACAGAGACAATTTGATATTTATCTCAGACTCTGTACAGCTGCTTGCTTTCATCATTTTCCTAGGTGATTTTGAAATTGTACTTGCAACCTCAATGCTACATTCTCCTTTACTGTGTTCTTCCCGTGTTTTCATTTTTGTTTCTATTTTTCAGTTTACACTGTGCAAAGCTTTCAGCAGATTACTGGTACAAACTACCTTAATGCACTTTATTGCTCAGCCTGTCCTAAGCTTTTACAAGCTTCTTTGACATGATCTTTCAGCCCGATCTATTTTCAGTAGCTATAACTCAAAGTCTTTTGTTGGAACAGCACATTTTATTTGGTCATATTCTTTTTATTCCAGCTGGCATTCTTTCCAAGATGTGCTTCTGTTACAATATTACAGAGATTAGTACTGTAACCTGTATTCAGAAAGACCACCAATATCTGAATATTACTAGATAACAATGTGTTTACAGCTATGTGCTCTCACACTCCTCTCATTAACTTGACTCAAAATCCATTATTTTACAAGCTCCCAATGCAAGCTTGGTTAAAAAAAAAAAAAAAAAAAAAAGACCAAACTTCTGAATTTCTGAACTTTTGAATTTCTGGAGCAGCCAGATTCCATGATGACATCCCTGAAGGCAATCAGACTGCAAAGAGCTGAAAGTTATGGGAGCCTTCCCATTAATATTGATACAAGGTCAGATAATGGATGATTCATATCTTTTGAAATAGATGTTGCCAGCATGGGGTTCAGGTGTTGTGTATGACAAATCTCACAGGGCTGAATTTCTAAGGTGAGAGCCTGCATTGCTTCTATCCCTTCTTTGCAGGTTCTCATCTTTCAAGGATGCAGATCATGGATATTGACTGGGCTTTGGTGTAAAAGTCAAGTAGCAAGGGTGGCAGTAATGTCATTCTGATGACTGGGCTGGAAGATCAGCCACCATTAGAAAAACAATCATAACTCAGGTTTGTTGAGATTAATTTTTTGCATTGCATGTGGAAAAGTGACTACCTTTCTTATTTCTGCCAGTGCTGACCAATGAGAACAAGACTTTGATGATGTTATGTGGACAAACACATTTAGCCAAGAGAGGACTAAAGGCCATAAATTAGCTAGTATCATCATAATTTCAAATTTATCTCATATGAATATTAAATGTGTAACCTTCTTCTATATTGGTACATTTACTAAAGTTGTGGAGAGCAAGTTATTCATTAGAGGTCATTAGGATAGGATGAAACTCTGACCAGCTTGGAAGATATTAAGCGGAGATCCAGCTCCGTTCCAGCTCCACCAGTGAGTGATTCAGTGAATCTCTTTCCTCCTCTGTGCATCAGTTTTCACTCTGTGGAAGGGGAATGTGTACCATCTTTTCTGTTGCTGTGCTCTTGTCTTTTTTCTCCCCGAACAGGTGACCACCCTAGGTGTAGCCTTCTTACTGAAGATGCTGTTTAAGCATTGCCAGGATTTTGTCCTACCTCAGGGAAGACATCCACAGGATTTGTTAGCGAAATACTCAGATGAATTGCTCTGATTTTAGCTTACTAACAACAGAGTGGGAGCAATGTCACATGTTTAAACTAATTAACTGACTTTGCAGCATAAAAAAGGTACCTCAGGTGGTGTGCCCAGATTAAGTTTACACAGTAGGCGTGAGCTGCTTGTTTCCTCTAGCTACGGTGCTTGTTTTGATCGTTTGAAAGAAATCGTTCTGCATCCAATCACTTTTCTCTGCAAAGTATAATAAAGCTGCAATCCATTCACTTGAGTCAAAGCCATCCAGGACAGAAAAAAAAAGAAAACAACTTTGCTGTGATTCAGTTTGGTTTATTTCTCTGGTAACAGTGCCTTGAGGTGTGAAATATCTTTTTTCAAGAGTAGAATAATGCTGCAAAAATTATGGTTTTAAACAGAGAGCACAATCAATTTCATCACTTGTTGTGGCAGTGAGGATCTCTGCAGTCAACTCACTTTTCCTTAAGATGTGGTCAGCAATGTAAACATTAGAATTAAATACACTGATTTAATCCATAACAAAAAGATTAAGTAAAGTGCAATTTATTACTTAGGAAGACTGCTGTAAAGCATATAGAAGGAGTTGAAGTTAAATTCAGTAAAATTTGCTATAACAATAATCCAATTACTGATGTCTGTGATCTGCTATAAAAGAGAAATGCTCTTGATGGCAGCAGAATTCTAATCATAAGTATGTAAACCAAGTCAGTACTTCGATTAAGTGTTTCATACCACATGTGGGAAGCTGAACAAGCTTTTGCAAAGTAAGCCTCTGCTGTGAGAGTCCTCGGACTATTTTTATTTATTAAAAAACAAACAAACAAAACCCAAACTTCTTATTTTTTTCCTTATTCTTCTATTTTTTATCCATATATATTTTCTGTTTTCAGTTGTGGTATCAAGAACGGATACCATATCAAATTCATTGGTAGTGATGTGGAAGAAGTCAGATCCAGTCTGAAAACAAAATATTATTAATATTATTCAGAAGTATTTCTCAGAATAAAAAATATCAGTAAAAATAAAAGAAAGTTAGTATATGTTGGTTCATTCTAAATCTGTTTCCAGACAGAATAAAACTTTATTTAGACAATAGGTGCTTAGGAGTAACCCTAAAGAAAAAATGTCTATACTAATTTGAAATGCAAGTTTATCATAAGCACTTAACTCACGATTCTCTAGCATCGTGCAGTTTCTAATTTATTACTGCAAATACTGTACACTATGAGGCTGGAAAATGTTCTTACACCTATTCTACAAATGAGTAATTGAAACCAAACATTTTGAAAGTCCTGGTTTCAACTACTCCTTTTAGAGAAAAATAATTAAAACATGATAAAGGAGAAAAAATGTATTTCAGATGATTTCAGTAAACTGGAAAGAAACAAGACCCTGGAACTAATATATAACTGTCATCTGAAAAATTAAAATTGACTGGGCCTAATCAAGGCTGGATTTACCTAACATATTATATACCATCCTTCTAGGAGGGCCATAAATACCTTGGAATAATTGTCAGTCAAAATATTCCTGTTTGAAGCAAAAGTATATGATTGGTGTATTTCTACAGGAAAGTGTCACTGGTGATTTGGGGAAGGTTTGTGCATGAAGAGTGACCTAGCAGAAGGACTTGGGAAACTGGCAGCAATGTCTGACTGCAGATATTTGGTGCAGAAGTATGGCCAGTGTGCAGAGACTGAGCAAAGAGAGGACTTCTAGGCAGAGTGAGTCTAGAAAGAGACTCAAAACAAACAAAAAACCTGAAGCTGCTGTGCTGTCTCGTGTGGGTTATTTTCTGTGATTGGGGGAATAACCTTTGTATCTAAGTAGTAGGGTGCATTAATGCATCTGATTCAGCTTCTCCAATTGGTAACTCTCTGGGTCTGAAATTTTAACTAACTGCTTTCCTCAGGAAAGGAAACACTATGTTTAGCTGCAGATGTGCAATGCTACAGCCTTTGTCTGGTCACTGAATCCAAAGAAAGAGGATATGCTCTTAGCCATTTGCTTTGATCTGTGTATTGATGTGGCTTTTTTTAATCAAGGTTATATTGCATCTATTGAATATATAGCATATATGTATTATATATAGATACACATGTGTATATATCTATTATGTACTGTTATATATCTATTACATACTGTACATATATAAGGATTATATTTTGTGCACACATACAAACTCACAAAGAAAAGAGACTGGAACACTGAGAAGCACCTGGGGAATTTCTCCTGCCTGTTTCTTTTCTGAAGCTGTTCTGTGTCCCTGGCCAAGGGTAACAGGTTATTCCGTCACTTGCTCTGTCACAGGTGTCCTGCTAAAGGGGACTTATCAGTCATACATTTTCCTGTTTCAGAGCTCTGCTGATGACTTTCATTGAGACAGTTGCTCAAAGTTGGAAGTATTTAATAGGGTGACAGATGTAAGAGATTCAGAATTTCCATTGATAAATACACTTAACTGCAACAGTATTAACATATGATAATAGTGCTAGCAAAATGCTTCCCCATCTGGGGGTGTTGGTCGATGCTCACCTGAACATGATCCAGCAGTGTGCCCAGGTGGTCAAGAAGGCCAGTCAGCATGGGTTCATGAAAGGCAGGTCTTTCTTGACAAACTTGATCTCCTCCTACAACAAGGTGACGTGCTCAGTGGATGAGGGAAAGGCTGTGGATTTGGTCTACCTAGACTTCAGTAAGGCTTTTGATATCATTTCATACAGCATTCTCCTGGAGAAACTGACTGCTCATGGCTTGGATATGCATACGATTCACTGGGTAAAAATCTGTCTGGGTGGCCGGCCCAAAGACTTGTGGTGAGTGGAGGTAAATTCATCTGTCATCCAGTCAAAAGTGGTTTTCACAAGGGTTCACTACTGGGGCCAGTTCTCTTTAATATCTTTATCATTGATCTGTATGAGGGGATTGAGAGCACCCTCAGTAAGCTTGCAGAGGTCATGGAGTTAGACAGCAGTATTGATCAGGTTGAGGGCAGGAATCCTCTACAGAGGGATCTGGGTGGCCTGACCAATGTGCCGAGGACAACGCGTTCAACAAGGCTAAGTGCCAGGTCCTGCATATGGGTCAAAACAACCCTATGCAACACTACAGGCTGGGGGGAAAGTGGCTGGAATGCTGCCTGTTGGAAAGAGACCTGGGGGTATTGTTCAATAGCTGGCTGAATATGAGACAGCAGTGTGTTCAGGTGACCAAAAAAGCCAACAGCATTCTGGATTGTATCAGAAATAGTATGGCCAGCAGGACTAGGGAAGTGATTGTCCTTCTCTACTTGGCTCTGGTGAGGCTACATGTCAAATACCATGTTCAGTTTTGAGTCCCTCAGTACAAGGAGATTGAGGTGCTGGAGTGTGTCTAAAGAAGGGCAATGAAGCTGATGAAGTGTCTAGAGAACGAGTCTTACAAGGATTGGCTGAGGGAGCTGGGGTTGCTTAGCTTGGAGAGAAGAAGGCTCAGGGGAGACCTTATTGCACTTCACAGCTACCTCAAAGGAGGTTGTAGTGAGGTGGGGGTTGGGCTCTTCTCCCAAGCACCAATTGGAAGGGCAAGAAGAAATGGCCTCAAGTTGTGCCAGGGGTAGTTTAGTTTGGATATTAAAAGAAATTTCTTAACTGAAAGTGTTGTGAAGCATTGGAACAGGCTGCCCAGGGAAGTGGTTGAGTCACTATCCCTGGAAGTGTTTAACAGATATGTAGATGTGGTGCATAGGGACATGGTTTAGTGGTAGACATGGCAGTGCTAGGTTAATGGTTGGACTTATGTTAGAGGTCCTTTCTAACCTAAATTATTCTATAATTACTGGACATTATTTTCCCAGGATTTGGCCCAACATGGTTCTAGAGAAGAGAGTGAGATAGATGGTTCTATTAATCATTAGCTGTTAATAGGTAATTGTGGTAGGCAAGGCTTCTTGAGCTGTTCCATTTTAGAAGGGTTCAGGCTTAAGCATCCTATGGGTATCTTGTACAGAGTTAATTGTACCAGGGCAGAGCTGTGCTTCTGTTTTACCCTAATCTCTGGTAGCCAATGAAAATACCCACTGGGATTTCAGATGTACTGTAATTGATCTGCACATAGCAGTTGTTAATCAGCAACATGCTAATAATGTTCCTTGGATAGTTGTTTTTCACTGAGGATTTCAACATTTATCATTATTTTCTTATTCCTACAGAAAACAGATTGTTCCACCCCTACTGCCTCCTCCCCCCCCCTTTATTTTCCTTTCCCAGAAATTGATTCAGTAAATTCCCTTATGACTGTCCAAAATATAAACATTTGAAAGAAAATAAGCTATCTTGAAAAATCAGGAGAAGAACACTGCAGGAAAAAATAAAAGCCTATGTAGTTATAGTACATGCTCAGGCATGAATTAGGAATTTACCAGCTGTGTCACTGACCGAGGAAATCTGACATTTAGTCTATGGGCAGACATGTTGTCTTAGGTCTGGTTTATGTCCCTGACTGACACCGTTTTTGGTACCTTCAGCTGAGCTCCCAAGTCAAAATGAATGGGGCTGGGTTAAGTCTGTAGTCCTTGCATATTTGAGTTACAGTACTTAACAGAAAGCAAAAACATTATCTGGGGGTTACAGGGAAGGGAGCTTTGTAGACACTATGCTACTGTCTCTTCTGTGGATATCCCACATGCAGTCATCTCTTCCTCTAGCAATAGCACTAAAATTCAGGATTTCCAGTTTCCATTCTAGTACAGGCAATGGGCAACAGCAACCTGCTTACACCTACAGTTGGCCATGTCGGTATCTGTAAGATACAAGGACAAAAATCTTTGGAAAACAGGCAGCAATATGCATGTGGGCTGTGATGTTCTTCCTTCAGCCAGCACAACTGTTTTGAGAGCATATTACTGTCTATACCCTTGTATAACCGTCCTTTCTTGAAGTAAAATTAGATTGTATACATTTTTTTTTTTTTTTTTCGCAGAAATATCATGTCTGCTTTCCTGGGCAAACAGATTTTGTTTACATCTCTGTCTCTTGGCCAATCTTTTTTTTTTTTTCTTCCCCCCACAAAACTGACATAAGCAATTATTAATCTTTCCCACATAATATGATTTCCTTTCATTATGAAGCAAGATTAAAAATTACTATATAGATAGTCTTTTCTGTCCCATGCCAATGTGTGAATATTCAAATGAGATTAGCAATCTTTTCCTACTCCCACCTTGCCCAATGTTTCTCTTGTCTTAACTGTTATTATCATCAAAATATGCTATACCCACTTACTCTTTTTTCTTCTCATTTTTTATTGATATTACATTTCACTTTTTGACTTAGAGTTTTTAAACTGTCACAGAATAATAAAAGGTCTTAATAATATATTGTACAAGGAGACAGGCTTTTCATCACTGAAGTATGCCTAGTCAACCAAATCCTCTGACTTCAATTTGGTTTTAACTAAGGCATCAAAAAATACTTCTTAATACACTCCTGCCTTTCATTTATCTATCCTAGGTCAGCATTCTTTATGGTGTTATGCATCCTCAAAATTAATTGCACTGCATTGTTGAAAATTTAAGATGCCTAGAGGAGTGTCATAAGATGATTGTAATCGGTGCCCTTGTAAGTACTGGATGCTAAACTGACAGGAGAGGATTAGGAGGCTAATAGCTCTGCACGTCTCTAACCTGACTGAGCTGGTACCAAGCTTTGTGGGAGACTTAACTCCAAATGCACTTTGAGAATTCTCAGAGACAAATTGCAGTATTGTTCAGGCCCTGAACAAATTTGTGATATCCAGAGGTGTTAGCAACACCAAGATATAACTTGTTTTCTTGACACCAGGAATATAAACAAAGACAAGTATGCTGGCCTATAAAAGCCCTGGATGTAGTAAAGGAAGACTGGGGTAAATTTGAATGATGTAGATGTCCTTCATTTCTCTGCTAAAAACTTTGTCCTCTTTAGACTTAACATGAAGCTTAAGAAATAAATTTGTCCTTTAAAACTACCTCAAAGGAGGTTGTAGTGGAGTGGGGATCATTTTCTTTTCCCAAGCAACAAGCAATAGGACAAGAGGAAATGGCCTAAAATTGTGCCAGGGGATGTTTAAGTTGGTTATTGGGAAAAAAAATTCTTCAAAAAAGTGTTGTGGAGCATTGGAACAGGCTGCCCAGGGAAGTGGTTGAGTCACCATCCCTAGAGGTATTCAAAAGACGTGTAGAAGTGGTGCTTAAGGACATGCTTTAATGGTAGACTTGGCAATGCTAGGTTAACGGTTGGACTTGATGTTCTTGGAGGTCTTTTCCAACCTAAATGATTCGATGAATCTCTTTTAAATGCTTTGTTGGGGTCAATGGCCCAGATCATCCTCTTCTGCACTCTCTCCCATGAATGCAGTTAAGCTCAAGAGCACAGAAATGGAGCTGTCACATAACTGCTCTTTCAGTTACATTATGCTGTCTGACCTCTTATTGTGTTCTTATTGCAGTTTGTGCATATGAAAACATATGAAAATATATGTACAAACTCCTCTTCTGGTCTTCTATCCTGCGGACTACAGCTTCCCACTTTTGGCTTTACTGTTGCCACTACTGTTTTCCTCCTAAACACCGACATCAGATCTGTCCAAATGCAAATGTCCAAAATTGTGACAGACATTTCTGCCTGTCACAAAGTTGTTTGTATCTGTCTCCCAAGTGTTACGTGGAAAGCTTTAACATTATTATTATTATTATTATTATTATTACTACTACTACTACTACTATTACTATTATTATTATTATTATTACTATTTTTATGTTAATCTCTATCTCAAATATTTATAAGAAATCTTATTTCTTGTCCTGTCTTTTCATTGAACAGCTGTAGGTTGTAGTGTTTCTTTCTTCTTTTTCCTCTGAATCCTGAGTCTTTTTATTTCTCCTAACATACTGTCTATCATACTCTAATGCACTGTAGCTCCTCCCAATAACTCATTCTTCCCAGGAGGCATGTGTTATTTTAAGAACTGTGCATTGTCACATTATGGATACCTCCCATGCTTATAACATTGCTTTACTGTTTTAACCTTCACTGGGAAAATGCAATCTCTGCTTGCAGAGTAGCAAGGAGTTGAAAAGAATGGGTCTGCTACTGACTGGATTTTCACATACTCATGGAATGGTTTGTGTTGGAAGGGACCTTAGAGATCATCTAATTACAACCCCTTTGCCATGGGCAGGGACACCTTCCACTAGATCAGGTCGCTCAAAGCCCCATCCAGCCTGGCCTTGAACACTTATAGGGATGGGGCACCCACAGCTTCTCTGGGCAATCTGTTCCAGTGCCTCACCACCCTCAGATTAAAGAATTTCTTCCAAATATCTAATCCAAATCTACCCTCTTTTAGTTTAAAGCCATTACTCCTTGTCCTATCACTACAATCTCTGATAAAGAATCCCTCTCCCGCTTTCTTGTATGCCCCCTTTAGGTACTGGAAGACCACTGTAAGGTCTCCCTGGAGCTGTCTATTCTTCAGGATGAGAACCCTAACTTGCTCAGCCTGTTTTCATAGGTGAGGTGCTCCAGACCTTTGATCATCTTCATGGCTTTCCTCTGGACTTGTTCTTATAGTTCCATGTCCTTCTAGTGCTGAGGACCCCAGAACTGAACACAGTACTCCAGGTGCGGTCTCACAAGTGTGGAGTAGAGGGGGAGAATCACATCCCTCAACCTGCTGTTCTTTAAATGCTTGAGAGCCATACTTAAGCTCAGGATTTCAATGAAGATTTTCCAGCATAGAAATATGAAGCAATTCACAAAATTAACCTTTGAAATATTTTTGAAATTTAATTATTATTGGCATTCTTATTTGCTAAAACATCATTTAAAAATCTTATATGCTATTGCATAGTCATGGCAAGTTTGCTTAAAATTCTGAAGACAATTTTATGGAGAAATTTTTGGAATGAACACACCAAAAATATCTTGTAAATAACAGAAGAAGCAGGAATAGTTTGGTGGTTGCATGTGATGTTATATTCTACGTGTCATGTTGTTGAGGAGGAAGGAAGTGTAGATGTGTTACATGGAAATTTTCTCTGGGGTTTTACGACTACAAAAAGGCATCCAAGAAGTTTATCTGTTAAAGCAGAAAATGGAAATCCTCTGAGATTAATCACCCGATTAACTGCTTTAAAAAATGACTCTACTTTCATTTTCAGCTTTTAGGAATTAGAACGTCAAGTTCACAGTTATCCTCTAAAAAAAAAAAAACAAAATAAATAAAAATCAGTCGTTCCAGACTTGGTATCAAATACTGAGGAATTCATCCTTGTTTTCTCCCATCAAACTGTAGCTATAAATAACACAGCATATGTTCTCCCGTAATGTGCTACATCAGAATGTATTTTGCCTCATTTTGGAATACTATGTAATATTTGTTGCTCTGTTGGGTTTACATAGCAAGGTTTTTGTAGTGGAGGGACTGCGGGGGTGGCATCTCTGAGAAGAAACTAGGAACTGCTCCCCATGTTGACCCAGTGCTGGCTGATTCCAAAAGGGACCTACTGCAGGTCACAGCTGAACCCATCAGTGATGCCTATGATGCCTCTGTGATAACATACTTAAGAAATTAACACTGCAGAGCAGCTGTGTGAGAGAGGAGCGGTTAAAAAAAAAAAAAGTCAGTAAAACAGCCCTGCAAACACCAAGGTCAGAGAGGAAGGAGGGGAAGGAGGTACTCCAGGTGTGAGAGAAGTTGTTCCCCTGCAGAGAAGACAATGGTGAAGCAAGTTGTCCCCTTGCAGCCCATAGAGGACCATATCAGAGTAGATATTCATGCTGTAGCCTGTGTAACAGCCCATGACATAGCAGGTGGATGTGCCCTAAAGGAAACTGTAGCTTATGGACAGCCCAGGCAGCAGCAGGCTCCTGGAAGGCCTGTGGAGAGGAGCCTGTGCTGGAACAGGTTTTTCAGCAGTAATCACAGACTACAGGGGTCCTGCACTGGAGCATTCTGTTCCTGATGGACTGTACCTTGTAGATGCAAAACATGTAGTTCTTCAAGAACGTGCTTAAGCACGGGAAGGACCCATGCTGGAGCAGTTCACAAGGGACTGCATCCTGTGGGAGGGACCCTACATTGAAACAGTGGAGTTGTATGAGGAGTAAGGTGTGGCAGCAAACCACTGCCATTCCCCATCCCCTTGTGCCAAACATGGGGAGGAGGTAAAAGGGTCAGGGGAGAAGTTGAACATGGGAAGAAGGGGCTGGTGAGAAAGTGTTTTTGTTTTTGGTGCTCTTTAGCCTACTCTATTTTATTTGGCAATAAATTATATTAATCTTCCCCAAGTCTATTTTGGCCATGATGGAAATTAGTGAGTGATCTCCCTATCCTTATCTCCACCCATGAGCTTTCTCATCTTATTTTCACCCCCTGTCTGCTGAGGAGGGGGAGTGAGAGAGCAGCTTGGTGAGTACCTGGAAACCAGATAAGATCAGTGTGCACCACCTCTCCTACACAGTTCATTCATTCCTTCATGACACACTCTTCTGCTACCCTCATCATCGTGGTTCTTGGAGAGAGTACTGTGTATCACAGTTACATTTTTTTTTTTTTTTCCCTGTAAACTACCAGAGGCAAAAATATCCCTGATAAAATAAAAGAGATGGTAGAATCATGAGTAATTTTGGTTGGAAGGGAAACTTATTCAAACTATCCACTCATAACACGGCCTAAGTTTTGAGTATTTCCAAGAACGTAGTTTGCACAACCTCTCTGGGTTTCTGTTCTGCTGTTCTTTAAATCTTACCTTTTTCCTTTATCACTTACTGAACTTCCCCTTATTGCATCATATGTCCTGTGCTTCACAACCTTTTGCTGTGCACTTTCAAAGTGTCTGACTCTGTGTTCTCCACACCCTCCCATAAGATTCCCCCTTATTCTATTCAAGGCTGAGCAAACCCAGTTCTCTCACCTCTCTTCAGTCTGGATAATTCTCTACCCACCTTATTGTTTGCTTATCAACAAGTTTATTGACTAGTTTGGAAATAGGGACTCTATGGGAATCTGTACTGAAAGAGTTGCTAAATGTAAGGTAAATGACCTCTACAGTGGTCCTTTTGTCCTCATAGCCAGTTATTTCTTTCTAGAAAATGATGGCGTCATGCACAGACGGAGAATCCAAGCTGTCTGTTTTCAGACACATCCTTATCTGCATCTTTTGTTGTTTGAACTCTGGCCTCATTAAACAGTGACCCCACAATCCCTTTAGTCTTAATTCTGTTGGTGCTGTAATTGTAGAAGTCCCTTGTGTTGCTGTTCACATTCCTTGCTGGTTTCAGCTCCAGCTATGACTTTCTCCACCTCAGTGAGCTAAGGAAACATCTTTATTCCTGTTAGGAATCCTATCCTCCCTTCACCCTCCTGTATACTTCTTGTTTTGCACTTGAGCTCAGTCAGGATCTCCCTTTTCAGATGATGGTCTTTGACTATTCTTCCTTGGCTTTCTACACATAATAATGGACCATCATTGTGTTCTGAGGAGGTTGTCCTTGATTATCAGCTATTCTGAGCCACCTTGCCCTTAGGAACTGCCTCCCATTGGATACTGCCAATCAGGTCCCTCAAGCTGAAATATATTGTCCTGAGGCCAAGAACTGTGATTTGAAGATAATAATCAGATCATTTTAAGAGACATTTAGTTCTCTCTTACACTGTGTTTCTAGGGTTTTATCCAGCCCCCAATCCCTTGTATTTGCCCTCAACCTAGTGGTCTGGATCATAGAATCATAGAATCATTAAGGTTGGAAAAGGCCTCCAAGATGACCTGGTCCAACCATCGCCCTCCTAACAATGTCACCCACTTAACCATGTCCCTAAGCACCACATCCAACCTTTCTTTAAGCACGCCCAGGGATGGTGACACCACCACTTTCCTTGGCAACTCATTCCAATGCCTGACTGCTCCTTCTGAGAAGAAATGTCTCCTCATTTCCAACCTGAACCTCCCCTGGCACAACTTGAGGCCATTCCCTCTAGTCCTATTGCTAGTTAGTTACCTGTGAGAAGAGGCCAACCCCCAGCTCCCCACACCTTCCTTTCACGTAGTTGTAGAGAGCAATAAGGTCTCCCCTGAGCCTCCTCTTCTCCAGACTAAACAACCCCAGTTCCCTCAGCCACTCCTCATAGGACTTGTGTTCCAGGCCCTTCACCAGCTTCGTAGCCCTTCTCTGGTCACACTCCACGGCCTCGATGTCCTTCTTGTAGTGAAGGGCCCAAAACTGAATACAGAACTCGAGGTGCAACCGCACCAGAGCAGAGTACAGGGGGATGATCACCTCCCTGGTCCTGCTGGATACAGTACTCCTGATACAAGCCAGGATTTCTTTGGAATTCTTGGCCACCTGGGTACACTGCCAGATCATGTTCAGGAGAGCATCAATCAGCACCCCCAGATCCTTTTTCTCTGCACAGCTTTTGAGCCACTCTTCCTTAAGCCTGTAGCGTTGCATGGGCTTGTTGTGGCCAAAGTGCAGGACCCGGCACTTAGCCATGTTGAACCTCATCCCATTGGTCTCTGCCCATTGACCCATCCTGTCCAGGTCCCTCTGCAGGGACTTCCTACCCTCCGGCAGATTGACACTTTCCCCCATCCCATCTAACAGAAGATCTGATGGCCTTTAAACACTAAAATCCCTGGTCTTGGAGATATATTAAAGCACCTACATTGATTTAAATGAAACCTGGGATATTCCTGCACAGGTAGGTGGATGTAGCCCTAAAATGCCTTGCATTTAGGCAGTGTATTATTCTAATGTATACTTTGCCCAAAGCTGAGTGTCAGCAAGACATCATGTCCGGGGAAGTGAGCCAAAATCATAGATCTGAGAGTAAACGCATACCTTTATGATTCATGAGTAGGAAGTAATAAACCAATCCAGATGCAGTCTAGAGAAATGGAGAAAGGAAATACTGGCAAAATCAGTCTCCATTTGCAGTTGGCAAATATCTACAAGATGATTGATGGAAACATCTCAAATTATGTGTCAGTTTATTTCAGCTATCTGAATTCCTGGTAGCTATTAATGGAAAGCAAAAATATAAGTTTGGATCATTGGTATATTTGGATGACCACGCAACTTTAAAGACCTAAGTTGGAATGGGCTAACATAGATGTCATTTGTATTCACAAATTCAACTTTCCAAAGATGGAAAGAAAAACAGACTTATATATACTTTTTCTATTCTGAGTCCAAAAACACTGAGTGCTGCCAAACAAGAAGATTTAAAACCTTTATATTTTTTATTCTCCAGAAATGCAGGTGTTCGCTTTACTTGTGCTGCATTAAATCTGTTTAAAAGCTGTGGATTGGTCTGCATAACTCCATAAAAGATGAAACTAGAGGGACTGCAAAGTAATACAGAGTTACTTGTCTTTCTATGCTGCTAGCTGGATGAACTCCAGCATTTCCCAGTGGAAAGCTGAGAGGGATGTGCGAAGACAATGAGAAGAAAAAAAGATCGAGTTTAGTTTAGGACTACTGTGTGAACAGTGTGAGATGTATGATATCATTAGCATTATATATATTTTAATTTCTATGGGTTTTGAGTAGAAACGATATTAGGTAAGTGAACCATCCTCAGTGAACAATCTTATCAAGTGCAGTTCTGACATGCATGAAGCTCAGCACTGACCTGTACTTCAGCTCAGATTTCCTATGCCTTTTCCTTGACCCTTTTTTTTTTTTTTTTTTAACATTTCTGAATCGGAAGAGAAATATTTTCATTAGATAACCATCATTTTCATTTTTTTTTCTTGTCAGGTGCTTTGAACTATCACTTGCTAAGTATACTTTTTGTTATTTTAGTCACTCTGACTTTACAATACTCCTAGATCTTTGATCTGTGCACTTTTATATATTCTTAATTGAGTGGTGTAATATATTACTTCCTCAGAAAAAATGTATAAAGTTTAAGTGATTCAAACTTTTGCTGAGCCTCTGTTAAGAATTAGAAAACAGATTGTGTGTGTTTTTTTTTTTTTTTGGGGGGGGGGTCGGCTTTCAACATCTACTGAGAAGGCAGCAGAAATACCAAATCTTTTATTATTTTATTTAATCGTATAACGTTAATATACTTCTGAAATTTTGACTTTGTATGTGGCCTTCTGATCTCTGCTGTTGACAAAGGTGCTTATAGTATGCATGGCAGCTCATTTTAAAAGTACGTCTAATACAGCTTTAGGTTAATCTTTGTCTCCAATAAAAGGGTACCTTTTATTTTCAATATTTTAATTAATTAATTCAGAAGAAGTCTGAAAGATAAGATGACAGAAGTCAACATTACATAAAGTAGTTTGAAGTATTTTTATATAAGAATCTTCCTACTTTATTAATAGTTTTACTTAAATCTGTGTGTTTGAAAAACAAGTAACTCAAAAGGGTGCTGAGAAGGCCATTATTATTATTATTATTATTATTATTATTATTATTATTATTATTATTACTATTATTCCATCCAATTTTAAGATCTTCTTTGGAATTGTTCAAAATAATTTCTGTCTAGAAGATGAGAAAGATATAAATCAAGTTTGCTGGGAAATTTATCATTCTAACTCATACTAATAATCTAGTACCAGTTAATTCCCAAACCATCAAATGATAATCACAACAAGCACAACACAGCATTTAAATGAATGAGTGCTAGTGAGATGTGATAGTGAGATAGGTGTGATTGTGTGTTGATATCATTTGTTTATATATTTTGCTAATGAATTCTAATTAATTTAGTCAGATGGGTAAATATATTGATAAATTCCACAATGAATTATATAGAAAGCACAGTAATGGATAACAAATCACACCTTGTTATTATGTTGATTTTGAAGAGTGAAAATAATTACCTCCACTGACATAATGGCATGGTATGCACACAGATGTGTAGAAAATGGATTTTATAAGTGTCTGAAAGCTCAGGTCATTAGTTTATATATAGCATACCATAAAACCCCGCCTCCCAGGCAGAAATCCTACTGTGGGCTCCCAAAACTTGCACATCCAAAGAATTACGTTTACAGTTACAAAGTAGGCAAATACTTAAACAAAACATTCACCATCTATCTTGCCTCTATCACATCTGATGATTTACTGCCATGATAGATGTGCCCTGGTGCAGAACAGACAGGGCTTTGTCCTACAGGGAGCAGTGACAACCTCAGCCTTGCAGCCCACCGAGGTCACCTGGCCTCTGAGTCATGAGTCAAACATCACTGAGCAGCAAGTCTTTGCTGCTGAAACACTGCTGACGGCTGACTGAGGCAGTTTTGTGCTAGCTCAGATGTCTCCTCACTCTCACACTGCCACTTCTGTGTCTGAGGCGTGAAGGCAGTCGCTGAAGAAGAGGCACATTTTTGACAGAGAAGGGAGTGCATCTAAGCATTGCAATGTGCAGAGAAATGACTGCATTTCTCTTTCTTTCTCTCTTTTATACACTCATATTTTAAACTTGAGAAGGCACACAATTGCTTTTCTTTTTTTTTTTTTTTTTTCCCCTGTTCCTGTTCAAATTTTGTGTTCCTCTTTCAATAACAGTTCCCCAAGGTTAATTCCCTGAATACAAATGGGAATTAAAGAGACAAAATGTAAAATGAATATTTCACAGATGTTGTCTGATCTTTCTCCTTCTCTATTGAAATTCCTCACCTGGAATTCCTCACCCAGTATTCACTGTGTTTTTCTTAAAGGTGGAAATACTGTGGGCGGAAAATGTTACTCCATCTATATAATGACAAGAGGAATGACAACAGGGTATTTCTCCCACTAATCAAGACTGTTAAAAAAGGACTTCTTACAGTATTGTCCACTCAAAGGCAGAACAAATATGCCATTTTTAGTTTAGTTTGGCTTTGTTTGTGAAGGTTAGCTTCATTTTTCCTTAGAACGGTTTTATCATAGTGATGGTTGAGGACTTCTGTCCCACAGTTAGGTCTTCAGACAAATGAGAAGCTGGGCACCATTCATTGCATGAATGCCTAAATTTAGTAGTCTGCTGACCTGTAAATGACTGGGTGAACCAGATATACATTATTCTGTTGGTCTGATTTTGGAAAGTGATTTGAATTTCTGCTTCTCTAACATAATACCATTTCTTATAAGGCTGTCACTTTCCCTAAGGCTGGTAGCTTGGCTTGCTCTCTTATCATGGAGACGTGGAGAAAAACAAACAACACACAACATAAAAATGCTTTATTTTATTGTCTTTAACATTTCCCTCTCTGGTGAGAAGATTAAACTGTAGCTGTTATGATCATCTATAGAGACCGCTGTGACGACAAAACTATTTTACAGGTCTTGAGGAAAACTTGATGAAGGAGTACCTGTGGGAGAAAAAAATGCATTACGTTTTTAAAATGCGTTTCTTCTGCAGTTCAAGCTTCATTTTACTGTCCAGTTTATATGTTCCTTTGTGTGCTTCTCATTAGTGAAAATAGCACAGAAAAAGTCTGCAGGGAAGAAAAAAAATCTGCCACATTTCAGAGGCATTTGTATGCAAGCAAAAAACAAAAAACTTATTTTCCTTCTCTGAACAGCCCTGAGATTCACTGAAGGAGGCAGAAAAGTAATGATTCTGATCAGATCTGATATCTTTCTGCTTCCTTGTGCACACTTCCTACGGCTCTGTTTTAATAATGTTCCTTGCTGAGAATTTGAGAAAGCAGACCTAGTTTCTATTGTGCATTACAGTCAAGGTTAATAAATGTGGGAAAACATTACCTAAATAACAGTTTTTTAGTTTATTGTATTTTATGCACTTCAGCTTTTTGAATTATTGATTTCCATGACTCAGTTTTTGTGTTGAGAAGTGAATTACACATCCATAATACTCACAGAGGTGATACAGAAAACGTTTCTAAGCCATATGACTCTTCCCTGAAATTATTACTCATCAGCGTGAATTAATCATTAGATATTGCAAAACAGAATGCTCTTCTACAAAGATCAGAGACAGGGTTAGGCAGGGTAAAGATAAAAAAATAAGAACACCAGGTTCAAATGAAATGCAGAAATTTATCAAATGTTTGTCATAAGTGAATAATAAGTGTGTCAGCCACTCTCCTTCCCTGACTTCTCTTCAGCCAGTTTTCCCCAGCTACCCAGGCTGCTGCTAAGTGACTGCTTTAGTGGACAAGCTCTGTGAAGCACAAAAACTATCTTTATTCTGTCTCTGGTTTTATTCGGTTTACATCGCAAGGGTTTGGTAGCAGAAGGGGGCTTCAGTAGTGACCTGTGAACAGAGCCCCACGTCAGATCAGAGCCAGCTCCAGAAGGCTCCAAAAGGGACCGACTGCTGGCCACAGCTGAGCCAGTGAGCGATACTGGTTGTGCCTCTGGGAGAGCAGATTTAAGGAAGGGGAAAAGAAACAACGGCTGTGCAACAGCAGCTGGGAGAGTGAAGAGTGAGAAGCAGCCCTGCATCTCCCAGGTCAGTGCAGGAGGGCAGGAGGTGCTCCAGGCAGGCAGCAGCAGTTCCCCTGCGGCCTGTGGAGAGGCCCCCGGTGGAGCAGGCTGTCCCCCTGCAGCCCATGGGTCCCACACGGAGCAGATCTCCACGCTGCAGCCCGTGGAGGAGCCCACGTGGAGCAGGTGGATGTGGCCTGGAGGAGGCTGCGGCCCATGGAGAGCCCCTGCAGGAGCAGGCCCCGGGCCGGAGCTGCAGCCCGTGGAGAGGAGCCCACGCAGGAGCAGGGGGTCTGGGGGGAGCTGCTGCCTGTGGGGGACCCGTGCTGGAGCAGTTTGCTCCTGGGGACCCCGTGGTATGGAGCCATGTGGGAGCAATTCTTAAAGAGCTGCTGCCTGTGGGCAGCCCCCGCAGGCTCAGTTCGGGCAGGACGGCATCCCGTGGGAGGGACCCCACGTGGAGCAGGGGCAGAGAGTGACCATGAAGGAGCAGTGGAGACAAAGCATTAGGGACTGACTGCAGCTGACTGCAGCCCCCATTCCCTGTTTCCCTGCGCTGCTCTGGGGCAGGAGGTGGAAGAGGATTGATTGTACTGGGCCTGGTTGGGATGGAGTTAACTTTCCCTGCAGCAGCCCATACAGTGCTGTGCTCTGCACTTGTAGCTAGAACAGCAGTGGTATCACACCAGTGTTGTGTCTGCTGCTGAGCAGTGCTGGCATTGCATCAAGACTCCCTCCAACCCCCCAAGAGCGAGCAAGCTGGGGGTGGGTAAGTGATGGGGAGGGGACATCACCAGGGCAGCTGACCTAAACCGACCGAAGAGATATTCCATGCTATATGATGCCACACTCAGGAATAAAAGGTTGGCAAGAGGAAGTGTGTGTGTGGGGATCCTCTTTGTGCAAATGCCTGTCCTCCTGGACAACTGCTACGTGTATTGAGGCCCTGCTTCAAGGTCATGGCCGAACATCACTCATTGATGAGGAGTAACTGCTTTTCTCTCTCTGTGCTTCTGCGTGGCCTTGTCTTTCTTTCTTTCTTTCTTTCTTTCTTTTCTTTTTATTTTTTTTTCCCTTTTCCTTTTCCCTTTAATTAAATCATCCTTATCTCAAACCTTGAGCCCTTTGTGTCGTATTTTCTCTCCTTTGTCATATTTTCTCCTCCCTTTTAGGAGGGGGAGTGAGAGAGCAGCTGTGGTGGAATTCAGCTGCCCACCCGAGTAAAACCACCACAAGGAGGAAAGTGTTTTTAGTTTGCTTTTATTTTCTCACTGGTCTAGTCTACCAGTGATAGCCAAGAGATTATATTAATCTTCCTATGTTGAGTCTGTTTTGCCCATGATAATAATTGGCAAGTGATCTCTCTGTCCTTTTTTCAACCCTTGAGCCTTTTTCCATTGTATTTTCTCCCCCTATTCCTTGGAGTAAGGGAGTGAGAGAGTGGGCATGGTGGAGTTCAGCTGCCCGGTAGGTAAAACACCACACTGGTCCACAATGGCTCAGTGCCCCAGGCTTCAGTTCACCATGGACAACCTGCCTGCATCCCATCAGGATGCTTTGTTTTAGCTTGCTTAGCTTGAATAACTGCACTGGCCTGCATTAGTGAGGCTGAAGCAGGTGTTAGTAAGGCGATCACATTGCGCATCATATATTACTTCACTTTATTTTCTTTTGCTGATGTTTTCTTGTTCTGCTTCTTTAGATTTTCTGTTTTTCATTTTTCCTTTTTCTTCCTCTGTGGTCTCAATTCAGAACCTCCATTGCACTCTTAAATATCTTGTGGATTCTTCTCTCTCTCTCTTTTCTTGCCTTTTTTTTTGTCTTTTTTTTTTTTTTCTCTTAGGTCACAAAGACATAATAGGTAATGTTGTTATTGAAGCTTAAGTGCCATTACAATATAGACTTCACTGCTTTGCTCATTGGGCCTCATGTTTCCTTTCATTTTTTACAGATTCATTTACTTTGCTGGGCTTTCTTTTTTTTTTTTTTTTTTGATTACTTTTGCATTACATCTTCAACTGAAAATTTACACAATGCTATTTATTACTTGCTGGCATTTTCTGATTTCAGTGTGAGTTTTTGGAAGAATCATCTGCAAGAAATGGGAAAGGGTGTGCTTTTGGCCAATGGAGAGTAAAAACTCGAGTTCAATTCTTTCATATTGTTCTGTCTGTATGATCTTTGGCATATCTCCCTGTATACATTGCAGAAAAGAGGAAATATAGTGACAACTGCAGGAATTTGCTGTTATATTATTTATAAACCATAGAGTTGCTTAGAACAAATAACTATCTTTTGGCTTCTTTCCCTAAACTTATTTACTTCTAATTTACTGAGGAGATAGGTTTGAGGTTTCTCAAACAGAAATAAATATTATCTCTCTTTCTTTGTTACTCTAAGTGCTATTTCCTGGACTTGATTTACCAATGAACAGCTCCTTCAATTAAGGAGGGGTAAGGCTATCTCCCCAACTCCCTAACTCATTTTGGAGGCTCAGTGTATACCTTTCAGCATGAAATGTCTTCACCCACTGAACTGTGCATTCTTTGTCACTTTGCAGATTGCCAAAATAGTTGTTGCAAATACTTTAAAAGGCTGAAATACTGATTGCTGCTTGATTGCTGCTTGATTGCTGTGGTGGTTTTACTCAGGTGGGCGGCCGAGCTCCACCACAACTGCTCTCTCACTCCCCCTCCTCAAAGAGGAACAGGGAGAAAATACGATGAAAAGGGCTCAAGGGTTGAGATAAGGACAGAGAGATCGCGCAGTAATTATTGACGGGCAAAACAGACTCAGCATAGGGAGATAGTAAGATTTATTGCTAATTACTAACAAGCTAGAGAAGTGAGAAAAAAAGGAAAGAAACCAAAAGCACCTCCCCCCCCCCATCCACCCTCTTCCACCTCCTCCCCCCCGAGCAGCGCAGGGGAACGGGGGAATGGGGGTTATGGTCAGTCATAGCGCTTCTTCGCCGCCTGTCCTTCTCGGTCACTCTTGTCCCCTGTGCTGTGGGGTCCTTCCCACGGGATGCAGTCCTTGCTGAACTGATCCAGCATGGGCTGCCCACAGGCAGCAGCTCTTCAAGAACTGCTCCAGATGTGGGTCCGTACCACGGGGTCGATCCCTCAGGAGCAAACTGCTGCAACCTGGATCCCCCACGGGCAGCAGCTCCTGCCAGGTCACCTGCTCCTGCGTGGTCTCCTCTCCACGGGCTACAGGTCTGGCCCAGAATCTGCTCCAGCAGGGGTCTTCCACAGGCTGCAGCCTCTGTCGGTGCAGGTCTACCTGCTCCACTGTGGTCTCCTCCACGGGCTGCAGCGTGGAACCCTGCTCCACCATGGCACTCCATGGGCTGCAGGCGGACAGCCTCCTTCACCATGGTCCTCACCACAGGCCGCAGGGGACTTCTGCTCTGGCACCTGGAGCACCTCTCCCCCTCCTTCTTCACTGACCTTGGCGCCTGCAAGGCTGTTCCTCACTCCTCTCACCCTCCCAGCTGCTGGTTGGCTGCGTTTTTTTTTTTTTTCCCTGTCTTAAATACGCTCTCACAGAGGCGCAAAACAACATCGCTTATTGGCTCGGCTCTGGACAGCAGTGGGGCCCTTACCTAACATGGGGCAGCTTCTAGATTCTTCTCACAGAAGCCACCCCTATGGCCCCCTGCTACCAAAGCCTTGCCACGTAAACCCACTACAATACTGAACATGAAGTTATCAAACATTTTCAGGCAAATACAAGATGGGAATGATTGTCAGGTATTACATTTTCTTCCAGGTATACCACAAAATAAATCACTGAGAGAATTCTGTATAATGCCATGAACAACCCCCAACCCTTTGAAAGTCAGTTCTTAGACTTTATTTGTAGTTTAACTGGATTTGCTGAAGTTTCATCATCTTATGCTCACTCTAATAGGATGCATAATCAGGCCCAACAATTCTACTTCTTATATAATTTGTATATAATATAAATATAATTTGTAGACAGTCACTTAGCTAAATTTTACTAAATGTTCCTAAATGAGCTAGTGTTTAGACTGCAGTACACTAAATAAATAAATAAATAAATAAATATTTGTAAATACGTATATAATTTGGAAATCTGTTATATCTTAAAACTACCTAGAGAATGAAGTAGACATTTCCACTCCTTCACTCCTTTAGAGCTAAAGTAGTTGAAAAATGTCTAAATAACTGTGGATAGAGTCTCTAAAACCAGCATTAAATCTGTGTTCTGTCTCCTGTAAGAGAGGAGATGATGTGATTCCAGATGATGGAATGGAGAAATCAGTGCATGTGGGTTTTCCAGGAGGTGTTTGTAAACACATGATTAAGAAGTAGTTTTAAGATAGGGAAAAAAGCGAAGAGATGTTTAGAGGAAATCTTAAATAAAAAGCAATTCCTCTAATTTGATTTGTATGTGAAAGATATCTTTTTAGAAACTAATCTTTTAAATACAAGTTAACATTCTAGGCATCAAGATAAATCCACAATGGAAAAAAAAAAAGGTAAACACAAAAACACAAAAGCTATCAAACCAGTATCTATCATGGACTCAGTAATTCTACCTATAGAGTTTTTGAGAAAATCAGCTCAACTAACTGTAAACCAGGTGTTATGTGAGAATGTATTTAATCATCTAGACAATTTAAAATGCAGTTTCTTTGGGATGCACCTATGAAGAAAGCAATACAGGTATAAATACATTTACTTTATTTGCTGATGAAAGAGTTTTGAAAAAAGAAAGGTCTTATGAATGTATAGCTATTAAGGACGTATATTGTATGGAAAACATTCAGTTTTGAGATACAGTAATGCTACGGTGAAAAAAGACATGCTTACATCAACATACATACAATCCTAAAAAGGGTTGATAGTAATAAGATGCACAGTTTCACTCAGTTGTCAGGCATGTGACTGCAGAATTTTTGCACCACAAATTATTCTATTTTTCACACTGTGTTGAAAGATGAACAACACTGCTTTGTACTTGTGATGAAAAATTGACCTACTTTTAAAGCCTACTTTGTGTTATAGTCACGTATATTGAAAAAATCAACTGTAACCTTTTGTAATTAAGAATAATGCCTATGCATAAGATTTGGTCCGCTTACAGAACTTAAAAATCAATTAATTTCTTATTGGATATAATATAATGATTAAACATTTTCAACAGAAAACAAAACAAACTGCTGAACTGAGCTTTATAAAATAAACCCAACCTGAGCTATTAATTTTACACCTTTCTGCCTCTGATTTAATTATATTTGATTCTATAATCCATTCACCAAGCTGGAAATAGAGAAGTTTTATTTATTTATTTATTTATTTAATCTTACCTGATGGTTAATCAGTGTAATATAGTACCTGCAGTAGTGTAAAGCTGGTTAACAACATAAACTACATGTAAGTACGTTACATACTTTTGTTTTTTTTGTATATCTATAAAATACATCACAATAATGCTAATTTTGTGATCTGAAAAGGTATTAGACTTGTATGCAAGTATAACTAAAAAATACAATGCTGGGTGTGATTTTCTAAGTAACAAAGCCCAGTCAAATGTGTCTTAGATACCTTGCCACATAGTCACTTCCAGAAAGTTAAAAACCTCAGATGTAAAATTGTTTAGATTTGCTACGTTGTCAGGTTTTGCTCATATGAAGTCATCACACATGGCTGGGAAAAAAAAATAAAGAAAAAAAAGAGATGCTCAAGTGATCATGCGTGGGACATGAAGAAAATTGGATACAAGGGTGCATAATTTCATTACAGTCAGCGCTTCTGTGCTTCAGAATCTCACTTCTCCAGTGGTAAAAAAAATTGTAATTTCCAGTCAAGTGTATTGCCTGTCTATTCATATTTCTTCATATGCCAAAATAAACTTTTTGTTTAAATATATTTTCCTGGCCTGATGTTTCCTTTTCCTGATATATTTATGAAACAGTCATATCCCCTTGAAACAGCTAACCTGGACTGAACAAGCTGAGCTTTCCTACTCTGGAAATGCAAAGCACTTGACTGTCCTGACAACTCTTTTATCTTCCTCTGTTAGTTTCAGTTCATTTCTTTTCTGAATGTCAGTGGTCAGAGTTGTACACTCAATTTTACCTATGGACTCATAGTTATCTTGTGAAATAACTTCATCAGTTACCTATTTTCAGTATTTCTTCCCTCCTTTTTATTTTTCCTAATGGAAAAGCCTTTCTGCCCATGACCTAGGAAGACAATCACCATTTACTAAATTGCTTTGCTGTGGAAACAATTCATCTGTTACGATTTAATGTACATTTAAAAACCTTATATGTCTACATTAATTTAGAAGACTGCATAATGGTAAAATTCCATTCAGTGTATACTTCCAAGTATGGACTGCAAACTGCTTCTGCATTAGCCCTGGTAGTTCATATGAGTTGATCAAGGGTGAATCAGAGATTTGAGGTCTACTGTCTTATTTTCACTACATGTTGTTTGGACAACATAGTGAGGGAATGGATTCATAACAGCATGAAAATACATTTAATTTTAGCTAAAAGAGCCATTCAATTCAAATCGTTGGCTCTGTGGTAGTACTGCTGTGGTTGCCATTTGCCATTTCATTTTACATCTTTTTACATTTATGTGCTGAAATGATCCAGTTCATTATTATATAGACAGCACTGAACTAAACATTTGCAAAATTTGCACTGAGACTATTTTCTTAATTTAAACATTTGTAGACAGGTAGATATATAGTTCAGTGGTCTACTTTTGGGCTTAGAGAAAAAAATATACCTAAGTGCTTTGCTGGCAAAGGATCTTAGTATTTCATAGCTCCAGAAGGATTAACAGCACTTGCTCAGATAATTAAAACCTATCCTCTTTTTCCCCAAAGTTGGAAAAGTTAATATCTGATGTGCAGTTTCAACACTGGGATTTCATATGTACTGTGTGTTTTGTTTTATATTAAAGCTTGTTCTGGTTGGTGTCTGAATTTGGAATTTCCTGTTTATTTTCAAAAGATCAACAAAATGTATCTAAGGAAGGTATCTAAGAGTTATTTTATAGACTTAGGATTTTCACCCTTATGGTTTGGTATTCAGAATGGTGGAACACAGTGCAATAAAATGGAAGGTGAAGATGTTATTTCATAATGGTAGCTGCAACAAAACTCTTGATGCCCCCATTTTGCTCTGGTCATATATTTAAATATGAAATGTAAGTGGCAAAAATTATCACTTTTCCTCCCTCAATGGTCAACTATCCAGTTACAGGCAGAGAGTTTTGTATGTCCAGAAATCTTTCATACAGTATGACATGAACATGTTCTGTGTATGTTCATCCTTCCTTTTTTTACAACTGTAGGGTGGATCTTATTTATTAATGCACCTAAGTGTGTATTCATTAAAGCCTGTGTGCATAAAGACAAATATTCATATACAGGAGATGATATTTTTACCTCTTTGAAATCTTACCAATATACTTTAACATAAATGTGTCCATAGTATCATCTTTAGCTTATATTTCAGTTACATTGTGAAAGTAGTTGCTGCACTAAATTTTCTGTCACTGCAAAATGACTATTTTAGACAGTGACTTTGTAGGATGACTCAAATTTGTAGCCATTTTGTGAAATGACAGAAGTAACAAGCACTTTGTTACATGATTGAACTACTCCACTCCGTCGTTGCATGAAATGCTGAAATGTTTTGAATATTTCATGAAATCATTTACATTAGTGAAATCTAGCATATTGTGAAACCTAGCATGTAGGATGCTTTGTTGCAATACTTACAGAGAAAGTAAAATCTTCCACCAAAAAGAAGATTGGTGTCACTGGTGTCACTCCAGATCTTGCAATTCCCCCTAGGGTTCCACAGAGAGCTCCTCTTCAGTCCTGTGTGATAGGTAAAAAGCTGAATAGTTGCAGAGAGGCAATATTCCTGTCCTATTTGCAAAAGACCTTGAATTCTTCCTGGTTTACAGAAAATCAACCACTACATCATCACAGATTTGACATTACACCTGTTTGAATAGTGCTACAGGTCCTGTTTACCTCAAAAATCGAAAGCCCTCCTAATGAACCCTAAAAAATGTACAGTATCAGTTTACATCAGTACACATGTTCTAGGTAAAAATGTTACTTTTCAACATCTTGGATTCTCTGTGATTTAGGATGCTTTCATAACTCATTCACATTTTTTTGTTCTTTAATATATCTCATAGTTTGGAACAGAATAAACAAAGTAATAGAGAATCAAGTGTTTCACCTAAAGCTTATACATTGTTTTTCAGTTATTCAATGAAACGTTTGGTTTCTCAGCATGTCTATAGTGTACTTTAACACATAAATATTTATGAGTGTGCAAGAACCACATATAATTAACATTCGATAGAGCAGACTTATCTTAACTTTAATACCCTAATACAATCCAAAATGTTGGAAGGCTGTACCAAGTCTGTGTAGGATCATGCTCATGAATAAACATTATGGTTTAAAATAGAGTTCAGTCACTGATGACATTCTGAAAATGCCACAGTCTGAGAATGGCTTGGTAATAGCTGATTTTGCTATACCACATACATTTGTTTGATTTCTAGTTTCTGACAAGTGAGGTTTTACATGTGTATATTGTTCTAGATACCTATACCAATATTTTATCTTTAGGAACAAAGTAATATGAAAGTATATGCATGCATGCCCACAGCAGGAACATGTGCTATGAGCTCCAGCCAGGTTTTGTAAGGCTTTAGGTGGTAAAATAGCTCCTTTATGTGCAGTGTTTTAAAATTCAGATTTGTAGTAAACTGAAAGGACCAAGAATGCTAGACAAGAGTTTCAGTTGTGGTTGGTCACAAAATTCTTGTCATAACTCTTTGTCATCAGTAATTTGGGAGTATTTGACTTTTGTGAACTACCAATTGCATTTGAATTTAAAATGGAAAATGAAATATATCAGCAATTAGACTTTACATTCTGAAATTACAGCAAGTGATGGTTTACTGGACTAGTACAGATTCAGGATCAGTGAGATTTCTGAACCAGTTATGGGAAACTGGAGGAAGGAGTATTTCCTGTTATATTTGTGACCATTATAGAATAATTTACAAAAAAAGACCCATCCAGATATTTTTAAACATTTTTTTACTAATGCAGCAAAAAGTTTTCTGTTTATTCATTATTCAAAGAATGATATGAATATGCAGATCCAGATATAAAATACAGCGATATCCAGACAGAGAATGATGTACGTGCACCACTACTGGATTTTTGAAACTCTCCTCAGTAATAAAGCAATTGCTATTACCCCAGGTGAATAAAAATATATCATATTACAGCACTGAAAGAATTTTCATGTGCTACATAGTATACAAGAAAACATTAAACTATTTCAAATTTTTCTGAACAATGAAAAACTTTCAACCTAGAAAATAAATATTTTATAGGCATTTCCTTACTTTATCTGTCTTAGGATAGAAGTTAAGTGATATGCAGTGTCTTTACAGTAACCTCCTTTGAAAAAGGCTCTCTAAAGGTCATTGTACTTTTTGCTTGGCACTTGAAGGCATCTGGAAAATTATTCCACAGACCTTTACCTTGAATATTGTAAGACTGCTTCGTAGTAAAATTGGTTCTTACTAGCAAAGTAAATTAATACAAGTGGCCTTTCAAGGTCTTGCTAAGATCCTTTTAGAATAGTATCAGAATTGTATGACAGCTGATTTTAGGTAACTTTGCAAGTACCTGGATTTCGCTGTTTCCTTTCATGATTCATCTCATAGTGAAAACCAGAATGATTCCAACTAATTAGCAGTTCTCATATCAAGATAATTTAAAGAATTGCTTCTTAGGCTAGTTTTAACTTGATACTAACTTTCTCCTTCAGTTCATTTGCTACTCATATCAAAATTAGATTTGAGACTGTCTCCATCTCCATGCACTGTGAGGGAGGTCACTGCCACTAGAGGGTGGAAGCTGGGCTTTTGATTTTCTAGGTGTGAGGCTCATGACATCCACTTACTTTTTAAAAAGCAAGTATAAGTCCACTAAGTCATTGATGTGCTTACAGCACATTTTTCTCTAAAATTAAAGTTTATTCATTTAACAGGGTTTGTTCTCATGGGAAAATTAAGGAAATGTCTGTTTACTAAGACACACTATGCTGGATTTTAATATGGTTTCCCATATCTATTAGGGAAGGAATCACTTAAGATCTTCCAATTTTAAAGAACCATGGTAGCTTTTCATGGTTTAATTGAAAAACCTTGAAGTTTGATGCTAGTCCTCAAATGAATCCCAGTATCAGTCACTGCTTTTTGAAGGGCAGATATATCTTGCAGGTGTTATTTGATTTAATTAGTTAAGCAAAGAAAAGGTTGACTCTCATTTAATGCGATTGGGTGAGTTGGTCTCTGGCATCCATCCCTGAATATTTTAGTGAGACAATTTACTTAAATGGGCCAATGTTCATAATAAAACAAATCACAACAGAAATGAAATAAATAATCAAAACTTCCTACTTTCTACGGAAAAATACTATACAGAGCAAGGGATTAATAAGGATTTGGTTTGATTCCAATTAATGTTACAAAGCCTGAAAACAGGTCAGAAAAAATACTCTGTCTGTTCTGGTGAGATTTATGTGAGCAAAGATCCCACAAACTGATCTCTGAAAACACATTTACTGCTCTCTACTGACTAAATAAAAAGCCAAAGATGACTATTGCTGGTGTGAACCAGACCTTATGATTTAATTTAAGCTTTGGGGAATAGACAAAAAAGATATTCTTATTAACCAAACTTCATAGCTCACTATACATCATAAAGTGACTTAATTACTCTATGTTAATTACCCTAATTATCCCATGACCCCACCTTGTGTGTTTCAAACAAGGAGAAATAAATTCCACATTTAATATCTGTAGTGTAAATGCACAACACTAAATTGAACATGTGCATGAGGTCTTAAAAAACATAGGTGTTTTAAATATATCCATGGTATCCTACATTTCATAAATGAAAACATGTTTCACTGAACCAGACTCAGTCTGTTTACTGTTCATAAATTCACCAGGAAATAGATAATTAAGCTTAGGAAGGTCTTAAGGATTCAGATGATTTATTGAGGTCTGTTTTGATGACAGTATTCCTTGATAGACTCTTGGTCTTCTTGCTGGTGCATCACTTAAAAGTGAGGTTCATTTCATCTGTTCATTTTCTAGAATAGAAAAATCAGCCATGTGATGTGGAAGTACTTTCTCTATGGCCTAATAAAAGCATAATTTTTGTCTCTATTAGAAAGTTACTAATCAAAATATGTGTGGCCTTTCTGTTATTACCTGAAACAGCTTTGCTCTTGGACTACATCACCATATACCTATAGCAGGCATTTTAATCCAGTGCTGTTATGCAGAAACACTTTTAACAAGAAGGGCATTAGCAATACTCAAATTATTTCAATTATTTCAGGTCAGCATACCTGCCTTCTGTCTCAGCCCTTCCCAAATACAATGATGCAGAAAAGGTAGGACTGAATAAAATGCCAGTGGGAAAAAGTAAATTTAATTAACTGTCTCTTAGATTATGAGATGAGGTAAGTTACAACTCAAATTTCAGATCATGATTCTGACCTAAATCCTTTTGCAACAGTGACTATTAAATAATTAGGAGTGTGAAACTAAAATACTTTCTTTGTGCTTTAGCTTTTAGCTCATAGTATATGCTTTATTTAATTTTTACCTCAGATTTAGAGCCACAGTAAAGATTCTGAAAGATTTCTTCATCCTTGTCACTACTATAAGGCAATTTCATACTTTTCTGACTCTCTAAGAGATGTAATACTTGGAAGTCTTAATTGACCAAATCATCAGTAGGAGAGAATAAAAAAAAAAAAAAAAAGGAACATGAAATATAATTCTGTTCATGAGTTTGACTTGGAAATGTGGGAATGGTCATTACACAACATATATTCAGAGGGAACAAAACTTAAGCTCCTTTACATTTCAATAAACTGCCTGAAACTCTCAAATGGACTGCTTAATTTGAGCAATAAATATACTAGAGTTCTACTGAAGATAACACTTGCATCAGGCAAGATGGTTGGTGCAGGCACCGACCTTAATTTGAAGATAAGGTAAGACTTTCTTCTCTCATCCAAGTGCTTGGTTAAGGAAAGCAAGGCATGGTTGAGAATACTGACTGGAAGTGTTTTGTTTGGGTGTCAGGAAACTTCTACAGTTACTTGGCATGAAAAAATCCCTGACCTCTTGATGGATTTGCCAAGAATTGGTGACTTCTGTCTTTGTTTCTGATGCTAGGGAAAGCTGAAGGTGCTCAGAATTAGGCGTGTATATATAGGATATATGATAGTTCACAGAAGCAAGATCTTAGTGATGCATATATATAAGCAGGAAAGTCTGCCTGATAGTACAGATTGCCCAAAGTATTGGCAGTTTTACTCCACATAATAATACTCAATGTGGTTTTCATCATTTAAGGGAGTGGAGAGAACTCACTCCCTTCCCAGAATGACAAAATATCCCCTTCCCCTCCACAGATGAAGTGAATCCTTTCCCGTGAAGTCTGCATGGATCCCAGAGAACAAGGGAATAGGCCTGCAAAAGGGACATTTTATTTAAATAGACAGCTTGGGGCTATTTCTGTTGAATCTAGCAAGCCTCATTCTAATCATTACTATAAAAAAGAGAAATAGTTATTTTCACCTTGTTTAAAACCAAAAGTAAGTACATTTTTTATATAAGTAAAAAATGTAAATGTTCTTGTCCTTTTTACAATAATCTTCCCCTTCTTCACTCAGTGAAGAAAATAAAATTAAGGAGACCAGGAAGGATGTTAACTTCTTCCAAGTAGCAAGGACAGAAGTGAGAGTTATTCTTCAATTTATGTGGTATCAGACTTTTAGGCTTATGAAGTTAGGGAAAAAGAAAACAATTACTGGCCAGAATCAACCCCCAGTTTTTCTCTTAAAACATGGATTAGGACATTTTTTTTCTTCTGATTCTTGCTGAACCGCTAAGAACAGGGCAGCAGATAGCTGGGCATGAGTGGTCTTACTAGCAACAGTTAGAGAAATCAAGTTTCTTAGAGAAATCAAGCTTCTTTTCCATTGTGTTATGGATGGTCCACAGTATGTTTCTTTTTAATAGTGTTTAAAACTATCTAGGCTTTGGAGAAAAAAAAGGGAAAGTGGAACAATTAATATCATAGAAATAAGTCTGAAATTCATTTGCATTTTACCTTTGGCTTCTCTGAATTGCAGTGATTTGCATTTTTTTTCTTCAGAAAGTGTAAAATAATACTTAAAATCTTAAAATGTATCTCTCATAACTTTAAATGACACTTAATACTACCTTCTCTTGTCATAACAAACCAGGCTCATACTCCAGTGGGGGCTACATGGCAATTTTGACTAGAACAGTGGAATTATGATGGATTATTTTTAGCTTTGGCTGCAGCTCCTTGATTTTCATTCTGATTTGTTTGATTGAATTGATGGGAAAATTAAAAGCAAAACTTGGCTTAAGCAACTGTTTTTAAGAGAAAACTAGCCAGGGAAGATTATAAAACTTTATTCCATCCTCTGTTCAAAGAATAAAGGACTCATTACAGACAGGTTTTGAGCCAGCTCAGGTTCAGTGTAAACAAAAATGTGGGAGTCCAAGTCCAAGTTAGGTATCAAATATTAAATATCAAATATTAAGTCAACCTTGGGAAATTATTAAGTTTTGAGATTTAACTGGAATTAGGGGAGAAGAGCTGATCCTAAAATCAGTTATATACCTCATCCTTTTCTTGTTGTTAAATTGAACCTCTTACCTCCCCCTTCACTCCCCCCCAGGTACATGTAAAACTGCCAATCTAATAAAATCTTTGGCTCATTTCTGTGTCTAGTGGTAGTGCAGAAGATGCACAAGGTGAAAGAGTGTAAGAAAAACAAAGAAAAAGATAAACGAATATACACAGAAGACAGAAACAGAGTCAGACTAAGCTGGAGAATGGAGGAAAGATAACACTGAGATGGGAATACATGCTTATGCAGTACAAAATCTTTTATTTCTACCTCTTAAACCGTGTGGAACTCATTTCATACCTAGACATACTTAGTTGATGGCAGAAAAAAAATAAATTAATTCTAATTCAAAGTTTATAATAAAACATTTAAAGTGATAAAGTATTCATTCATTCAATCTCATTTACAAAGACAGTTTTAAAATGTAGTGAGGACTTGTAACTGTACATATAGAATCATAGAATCATAGAATGGCCTGGGTTGGAAGGGACCAGAATAGATCATTTATTTAAAACCCCCCTGCCATGGGCAAGGATGTCACCCAATAGATCAGGTTGCCCAGATCCTCATCTAACGTGGTCTCGAACATCTCCAGGGATGGGGCATCCACTACATCTGTATAAAAAGTGTACCTGATCTGTTTTTCTATACTGTCTATTTTGTCAGCCTAGTGTGCCTCCCACTGCAATATACACCTTCTTTTAAAAATCTCTTTAGAAATTCTAAACCCTTTCAGAAGGGAACAGTCCCATGGTTCCTATCCGCTGAATCCTGGAATACTCTGCTGTTAGTACTGATTGCATCTGTTTACTCTTACTGTGGTCAAAACATTTTTTATACATGCAGTGGATGAGAAAAAAATATTAAAAAAAGACGCAAGAGAAGAAAGGAGGAAAAGTAATTTATTTATTTATTTATTCTTCAATTAAAGAATTGATTGAGCAGAGTATTTGAACCTGTTATTGACCATTTTTTTTTCCTTCTGCTTCTAGATTTTCTGCCTTTCTTTTGTTAGTTGCCTTTTTGGCAGTTGTATCTTCAGCTGCTCCTATCATCAGCTATAATAAGGTCAAAACACTTAGCTAGTTCTGCCCTTCAGGGTTGGGTTAAGAAGTAAAATGCATCCATCTGTTGCTAGCTGTTTAAAACAGTCCAACTGAAGCTTAAATATAATCAGGCAAATAAAATTGTTTATGGTTAATTATTCTGCTTTTATTGGCTTCTCTGGCTGGAGATTAGCAAGAGAAAAATGTTTCTGAGTTGGTTTAATATAATTAGTTGATGATACAGGGTTTGAGGGTCTAAAGATTGGAAGATTAACACAAGTAATTTTACTCCCATAATTAGTTTTGTGTTACAGTCTGTCTCTAATGCAAAGAAGATTCAGGGAGTTTTGCTTCATATCCTAGATCACTTTATGTGAATTTGAAAAGCTTTTTTGAAAAGTATAGCTATCAGATTCAAATATACCTATGATCTTGCATAGCTATCAAAAATTTTAGCATCTCTTAAATTTGTAGCCTACATCTTCTGTTATGTCAACATGTCAACTCTCCCTTTTATATAAGAGAAACATGGCGTTAGATGACAATATGCAAAAGGATTTTTTGAAATATAAATTCAGTGTATGAAAATTCAATTCTGCATATGTAGAATATATATTAACAGTGCACCAATGCATAATTCATAATTGTCTTTGACAACCCAATGAAGTGTTTAAATTAGCAGCCAGGAATATGTTTGTCTTTCTGGATAAAATAAAAGAAGAATCAAAATCAACATACAACTTAATGTTAGCATCTACCAAAATGGGTAAAATATTTTTATATGGAATATTTAAATCTTGAATTACTACATACAGCTACTCAGTTTCTGAACAGTTTTGAATGGTTGTATAACCACCACCAGCTCTATGATATCTTCTAAGAACTGTGTATATTAATGAGACAAATAAGGCTATCAGCTCATTGCATTTTAAGTTTTGTAAAAGGGCGCAGAGCCTCACATAGCTCACATAGCAGATTCAGTACTTCTATTTGCTCTTTGGCAACTGCTTCCTGTTTCTATGCCCCAAAACTTGCTAGAGTAATGACAACAAATAGAAGAAATAAAATAAAGCTCTACAGTCAAGCAGGGGATTGTGGATGAGTGACAGTGAGGAAGAGAAGAATAATAGGTAACATTTTCTAAAGGACTGTGACAGGCCTGCAAGGAAATAATTGATCTTAGGAGTTCTTTTAGGACTGGAGGTAGAGGAATTTTCATATTTGAATGATAAATCCAAAACTGTTAACATTGGAAACAATGTAAACATATCATTATGAAAACTATCTTCCACTTATTCTGATAAAACACAAAACCAAATTGTGCTGTATAACCAATATGAGAGTATTAGGGATTCTAGGATATGTTTCATATTGAGTTGATGTAGACAACAAAAAAGGTCAGATGAACCCCAACCAATAAACATGTATTTCTCAACTCATTAAAGGACATTTTCTGCTAGAGTCTCAAAACTTTTCCCTTACTTTGCCCACTGCTATATTCTTTATCCATTATTGCAATTTATTAGCTAGAACCTTATCTGAGATCTTAGAGTGAAATGAAAAAGATGAGAAGTTTTGCAAGATAGGACTCAAAAAATCATTAATTTACAGAATCACAGACTTACAGAATAGTTGAGTCAGGAATTCACTCTTGGAGATCATCTAGTACAACAGAGTCAGTGAAATCAGGTTTCTCAGGGCTGTGTCTAGTTGGGTTTTGAATATTTCCAAGGATGGAGACTCCACAGCCTCCCTAGGCAACCTACTGTGGTGTTTGATCATCCTTACCCTTTCTTACCTTTACATGGGATTTCTTATATTTCAGTTTGTGTCCATTGCCTGTTGTTCTGTTACTGGGCACCAAAGGGAAAACCCTGGGTCTGTATTTATTCCTATGTGTCAGGGATTTATACACATGGATAAGATCCTCCTGGTCCTTTTCTTCCCCAGGCTGAGCATTCACAATTCTTTCAGCCTCTTCTCATATGGCAAATCTAGTTCTTTAATCATCTTTTCGTCATGCACTGCACTAGCTCCATTATATCAATGTCTCTCTTATACTCAGGAATTCAGAGCTGGACCCAGCATTCCAGATGTATCTCACCACTGCTGAGTAGAGAAGGATCATCTCCATTGACCTGCTGGCAACACTTTGCCAAATGCGGCCCAGTGTGCCATTGTCCTTCTTTGCCACAAGGGCACATTGCTAGGTCATGCCAAACTTGGCGTCCACTAGGGATCTCCAATTCCTTTTCTGTCAGACTTCTTGTTCTTAGTGATATGGTTTAGTGGAGGACTTGGTAGTGTTAGGTCAGAGATTGGACTAGGTGATTGGAGGTCTCTTCCAACCTAGATGATTCTGTGATTCTGTGAGAATTTCCTTTTCATCTCAGTGGCCTGGGACTGCTGAAGACCAAAGGCAAAGAAGGCCTTCAGTAACTTCTACTTTTCTGTGTCTTTGGTCACCAGGTTCCCTGACGTGTTCAGCAGCAGCCCCATATTTTCCCTAGTATACCTTTTGCTGCTTATGTGTCTGCAGAAGTCCTTTATACTGCTCTTCATGTCACTCACCAGATTCAACTCCACGTAGGCTCTGTCTTTATTAACTGTTATCCTGAACCCTTGGACTGTGCCTGTGTGGAACAGGAGCACATGCTTCAGCTTTTGTGTCTCTAGTACTTCCCCTTTATGCTTTAGCTTTTTCAGGAGTTGCTTGTTCATCCATGCTTAGCTCTTGCCACTCTTGCTTGACTTCCTGTTCACCAAGATGGTCTCTTCTTGAAAAGCGATGCATTTCAGTGTCAATTTCACAATTCAGCATACCTACTTTTTGTTTTACTTTGGTGGCTCAAGCTTTAGACTGATTGAGTCTACTTTAATTCTGACCTTAATTTTACCACTGCATTGTTCCATCCCTAATTAGCTAAATAAAATTGCAATGCTTTAGCTTAGTAATTAGCCTTCTTAACTGTATATTTACTTGGTTATCTATTTTAATAAAATCAGTGAAGGGTATGCAGATTTGAGTTGCGCTAGCAAATTAGTTTGAGAACTCTGAGGGTTTGTACAGCTTCAGAGTAATTACTAAACCACTCAGATCACAGAATCACAGAATCACAGAATCGTCTAGGTTGGAAGAGACCTCCAAGATCACCCAGTCCAACCTCTTACCTAATACTAACAAGTCCTCCACTAAACCATATCACTAAGCTCAACATCTAATCGTCTCTTAAAGACCTCCAGGGATGGTGACTCAACCACTTCCCTGGGCAGCCTATTCCAATGCCTAACAACCCTTTCAGTAAAGAAGTTCTTCCTAATATCCAACCTAAACCTCCCCTGGTGTAACTTTAGCCCATTCCCCCTTGTCCTGTTACCAGGCATGTGGGAGAATAGACACAACCCCCACCTCGCTACAGCCTCCTTTAAGGTATCTACAGAGTGCAATAAGGTTGCCCCTGAGCCTCCTCTTCTCCAGGCTGAA
The DNA here is from genome assembly GCF_040182565.1 of Anser cygnoides. Lineage (NCBI taxonomy): Eukaryota > Metazoa > Chordata > Aves > Anseriformes > Anatidae > Anser > Anser cygnoides. The sequence goes on along the minus strand of NC_089873.1, from coordinate 126,033,217 downwards.
CAAGCCCAGCTCCCTCAGCCACTCCTCGTAAGACTTGTTTTCCAGACCCCTCACCAGCCTCGTTGCCCTTCTCTGGACTCTCTCGAGCACCTCGAAGTCCTTCTTGTAGTGAGGGGCCCAAAACTGAACACAGTACTCAAGGTGCGGCCTCACCAGAGCCGAGAATGGGGGGACAATCACTTCCCTAGACCTGCTGGCCACACTGCTTCTTATACAAGCCAGGATGCTGTTGGCCTTCTTGGCCACCTGAGCACACTGCTGGCTCATATTCAGCGGACTATCAACCAGTATTCCCAGGTCCTTCTCCGCCAGGCGGCTTTCCAACCACTCATCTCCCAGCCTGTAGCGCTGCTTGGGGTTGTTGCACCCCAGATGCAGGACCCGGCACTTGGCCTTGTTGAACTTCATACAGTTGGCCTCAGCCCATCGCTCCAGCCTATCCAGATCCTCCTGCAGAGCCTTCCTACCCTCGAGCAGATCAACACACGCACCTAACTTGGTGTCGTCTGCAAACTTACTGAGGGTGCACTCAATCCCCTCATCCAGATCATCGATAAAGGTATTGAAGAGGACTGGCCCCCGTACTGAGCCCTGGGGGACTCCACTAGTGACCGGCCTCCAACCAGATTTGACTCCATTCACCACAACTCTTTGGGCCAGGCTATTAAGCCAGTTTTTAACCCAATGAAGCGTACGCCAGTCCAAGCCACGAGCAGCCAGTTTCTCAAGGAGAATGTTGTGGGAAACGGTGTCAAAAGCCTTACTGAAGTCAAGGTAGATCACATCCACAGTCTTTTCCTCATCTACCAAGCACGTCACTTTGTCATAGAAGGAGATCAGGTTCGTCAAGCAGGACCTGCCCTTCATAAACCCATGCTGACTGGGCCTGATCACCTGGTTGCCCTGTAAAATCGCCTAGTTGCCCTGTAACCAGGGCATCACCCTGCCCATCACCTTCCAAATGAATATTTAAATCTTTTTTGACTACTATGCTTAGACCAGGCTATGTGAGTCAAGATCTCCCTTCATGTCACTGAGATAAAGTAAATAATGGCATAGGCCAGAAAACGCCACAGAATTGTAGTGAAGGTGATCTATGAGAAGACATATCACCTTATTATCTGTTCTTTATACATAGTAGGCAGATTCACCTCTACTTCTGTATGATAACAGTAACAGCACTTGCCACTGGGATTCACCAGAATGTCACTGTGATTGTAAAACTTTCCTCTTCACTATACCAATGAGACTTTGTGAAAATGAAGAATGAAGAAACTGTGGAATATATACATTTATGTTGGTCAGACTAATTTTGTCAGGCACTCTTCTTTTGGACTACTCTTATCTTTATCTTCTAGTGTATTATACAGCAATGAACTATTTCTTTGGAAAGTGAGATTAGGAAGTGCAGTAAAAACTTGTAGCTATCATGTAGTCCACTGAACACTTAACATCTATACACCTATACACATATATAACCAACTGAAAAGTTTGTTACAGCATCTGCTGGTCATAAAATATTACCAGTGGGATTTTCAAAAGGAGTTATGATTCCCAGAACTCATATATGATCAAAATCAATGGACAAACTTGAAATTAGACTGCAACACAATACTTGTGGAAATCGTTTCTTGCGTGCCATGTTATACCTGATCAGGATGTGATATCTACAATTTTGCCAAGATGTCAGAAAATAAATAAATACCTCTGTCTGGGCTTAATCAAATAATAAGTGCTTAGAATATTATCTGGGAGCAGATAAATGGAGAAAAATTCTAGGTAACAAGTGACCTTCATTCACAACCATTTCACTATTCTTTTCATGACGTAGTAAAATACCTAGACTGCCTCAATTCAGGGTAGGACATTAATCTGGCATAAAGCTCAGGTTCTGGACCCTGACAATTCTCTGCATAGCTTACTGCAGATCTAGTCATGCGCAGTTTTAGTGAATACAGCTTTGGTTGTTGAATATAGAAACATGGTTTCAGTAAAAAAAAACAATGAACATTTTAATCATAAATGAGCTATTAGAAGACATTTGAATAGCTACATTGAATGTCTCAGAACCATTTTCTGAAGCTGAATTGATGGATGACATTTAGTTTACATAGTGGGTAATAAAAAAGGTAAAATAATTTTGAAACATAATTGCTAATAAAGAGCATAAATAATGTCATAAATATGTTAACAAGCCATTCTAGTGATATTTAATATAGAAACACTTAAAAGCAGTTAATAATCAGATATTCACATTGAACGATGTTACTGTTTAATGGTGTTTCACTGCTAGATCCCTTAAATTATGTCTCTATATAATGTTACCAACTGTAATCACTTCTGTGCTATCAATTCATATTTGAAGTTGTCAGTGATGGTAAGAAACAGACATCCATAAAATACTTGCATAATCAAAATATACATTAATGGGAAGTTACCAAGTGAGAAGACTCTTTTTGTTTTATAGATGACTTGGGTGTGTGCTCAGCTTTGTAACTTCATGGTAGCTTTTAGCAGGGGATTTTTAAAATTTTCTTATAATGAGTAATTTTAAACTAATGATATAATATCAGAATTATCTGTGAAGAATGTCAAAGGAAAAGGATTTATATAATCAGTTATTTTGGTGATAAACCCTTCAAACTGTGAATTCGCTCAGTGAAAAAGAATGAACCAAAAGCCAATATGTAAAACTATTCACTGTGTGTCTGGAGTAATTTTTATTGAGATAATGACTAAGATAAATTAGTCTTTTTATTTTTATTTTTATTTTCAAAATGTTGTAAAGATTTCATACCACTGGAAAAAGTATTCCTGAATACCTCTGTTCTGTGAGCAAAATTTCCTCTGAACAAGGCTTTGGAGAAATGTTCTTTTTTGCATATTACTGTGACAGTGGAAGAGGCACATGCAGTACTAAAGTGCTCCTTGTCTTGATGTTCTGTCAGCTCAGTTGTTTTGATAATGGCTTCTGTACCTCTTTTAGCACGAATGTAACAGATTAGCTCAAATACTTTAAACAGCACATCTTTGTTAGCAAGCAGATCTTGCTAACTCTGAAGGGGACAAAAACATCAGATGTGGCTTTGAAGAGCTGTGTAGTGGATATGGATGAGGAGTAATTTGAGAGTCTCTGAGGAGGAGTTATCTTCTTTCCCATCATCACTGCTGAGTCCAGAAATGAACATCTGTCTATAGTCCAGATGTGCAATATGGCCTTAGAGAAGTGGGAGAGGGGGGCCTACTCCTGACATAATGGCATCCTACCCTGGAAAACCCTGGCAGAGTGATGCTTCTCTCACCAGTTACACCAGGTGTGCAGACTGATGATGAAAAAGGGATATTCAAGGAGTGGAAAAGAGAGAGTGCAGCAACCTTGTATCCATGATGCAAACTAGTCTAACTTACATGAAGGTCAAGTAGGTTTCATGTGGGCCCATTTCCCTCTATTTCCTTCTGAAGTCATTTTGTCTCTGAGGCAACTGGTGCTGAAGGTCAGGTGTTTTTTTTTTTTTTTCAGTGAGGTTTTTTTTTGTGTCCAGTAAATTTCTGAGATTGTGTAATGAATGTCTGAAATGGGCATGCTTGAGGTTCTGGGTTGCTTACTCTTCTGAGAACTTCATGAACTTACTTCATGAGTTCAGAGTTGAATTGATGAGTTCATGAATTCATGAATTCATGAGTTCAGAGTAAGAGTTGCTTACTCTTATTCACTGAGTTCAGAGTCCACCAAGAGTCATTTGCTTCTGAGAATTAAGATCCTGCGTGCAACCTTCTATTTTTTAATACAGAATTATTTCACTGTGGAGTGCTTTTTTTTTTTTTCACTGTGGAGTGCTTTTATGCCATTAGAATGATGTATGCAGAGCCATTAACTACATTATGTGAGAGCTTAGAAATATGTCATGGAAGTATATTTGATGGGGAGGAATGTTACCTCCATTCTGCACAGAATCGGACTTCGTATCATGATTTTTGGTTATCACGTGAATCTCTTCTTTTTGATGTTATCTGTCGTTCTCCTTACCTTCATGTCCATATATTCTCTGTAGTCTAAATTTTTAATTAGAAGCCTTTTGGGATGCTGGGGATCTTCTCTCTACTTCTCTATTAATTATGTAAAATAACCCTCAGGTCCATGATTGCTTTTTTTTTTTTTTTTTTTTTTTTTGAAGGTAAAATAAGTAGTACAGTAAAATTCTGGAGAGTTAACTGGATATATTAACATACCAACAAACTTTTTAAACCCAAATGAGAGGCTTCACAAATCTAACCTATGAGAATAACACTGCATAAAATTTTTGTATTTAATATTTCGCAACCAGAAAATACCAATAAAGTTTTTGGTCTTATGACTAAAACATTAGATATATTTATTTATCTATTTATTTGTTTATTTTAATAATGTCAAAGCTTACAGTGTGAAACTGTAGCTTACTGACAATGAGTCTTGCTTAAGGATCTTTGAAGGATTTATAGGGAAATGTGATTTGGAAGAAGCAGAGGATGGCACTGTTGGACTAAAATTATGAGGCAATACAGCCTGCAAATCTTGAATTACAGCACTGCACAACCTTACAGAAATTGAATCAGATGTCTTACAAGATGCATAATCAGGATAAAGGTTTACAGTGTGTTTTCGATCATCAAAATTTTGCTTGAAGTCAGCAGTCAGGTAGGAAAATGATTCTTTTATTTTAATGGGATGTGGTTGTGATGCAGAATGATGGAGTAAAAGTAGTGAAGAAAAAAATAATCAGATATTCTGGGAAATAAACTAGTTGTATAACTGTGAAGGGCCTTTCTGGTATTGGGTTCCTATCTGTGAAATACTGAGTATTTGCAAAAACATTGGCCCTCCAATGTAGACGTTATGGTTTCCATGGACTGTTCAGATGTATTCTCCTTTAAGTTTGTAATTTGAATAACAATAAGAGAGGGATTTGGAAGCAGGTAAACCACTTCACAAAAAAAAAAACCAAAAACTTCTCTCTTCTTTTTAGAGATATGTCTTCGTTCTGTATTTGTGCAGGATGTCACTAGCCTGTTCCTCCAGATTTCTACAGGAAAACTTTTATCTTAAATAAATGTTTGGTAAAATGAGAGGGGACAACAGCAATCCAGGAATGTTAATATAAGTGTTTAAAATGGTGTGCAGTTAAATAATTTAGTTTTGTTATTCAGGATTCCATCAACTTTACAAACCTGCATATTTTGCTGGCCACATATCATTCATGCTCACTTTATTCTCACTATTGCTCACTATACTCACGCTTGCTGTATTGCTCACTATACTCACTCATGCTCACTATACTCACTATTATTTAGGGATTTGGCCAACCTCTTCTCAGTGGTTTGTGGGGACAGGACAAGGGGCAATGGCCACAAGACAGAGCACAGGAAGTTCTGCACCAGCATGCGAAAGAACTTCACGGTGAGGGTGACAGAGCACTGGAACAGGCTGCCTAGGGAGGTTGTGGAGTCTCCCTCTCTGGAGATATTCAAGGCACGTCTGGATGCCTACCTGTGCAGCCTGCTCTAAGGAGCCTGCTTTGGTAGGGGGGCTGGACCCGATGATCTTTCGAGGTCCCTTCCAACCCCTTTGATTCTGTGATTCTGTGATTCTGTGATTCTGTAATTCTTTTCTTTGTCTTCCTAGTCAACCTTATTGTCTTGGTTTTGGCTGACATAGGGTTAATTTTCTTCACACTGGCTGGTATGGTGCTGTGCTTTGGATTTAGGAGAAAAATAATGTTGATAACACACTGTTGTTTTAGATGTTGCTTAGCAGTGCTTACATGAAGTCAAGGACTTTTCAGCTTCTCATATTGCCCTGCCAGCGAGGAGGCTGGGGATGCACAAAAAGCTGGGAGGCATGCACAGCCCTGGGGCTGGGGAGTGCACAACCAAGACAGCTGACCCAAACTGACCAAAGAGTCAACTCGTACCATATAGTGTCATGCTGAATAATAATGCTGGGGTGGTTGGCTGATGGAGGGGATGCAGTCACTGCTCAGGTTCTGGCTGAGCATCTGCTGGTGGATGGTGAGCAAATGCACTGTGCATCACTTGCTTTGTATATTATTTTTTTTCTTTTTACTCTGATTATTATTGTTATTATTTTCACTTCCTTTCCTGTCCTATTAAGCTTTTATCTCAATCCATGAGTTTTAGCTTTTTCTGATTCTTGCCTGCATCTCACTGGCAGGGGAGTGAACGAATGGATCTATGGTGCTTAGGTGCTTGGTGTGATAAACCACAACGTGTATGGAAACAAAACACATTGACACTGTTAGCTTCAAGAAACAAATGTTCATGTCTAAAATGGCTGCTGCAGTAGGATTATCCACTAGTCTAGGGAACTCTGGGAGCCTAGTGCTTTTTGAGCAAGAGGTGTGGGCCACAGGGCACTGTGGAATATATCAAATATGTACAAGCCATCCTGTGGATCAACAAGGTTTGTTTTTCAGTATTGCTTGTGCTGCCAAGTATAATGAGATAAACTTGGAGCAACATGCTATACTGTCAGTATAATTTGCAAGTAATTATCTATTAAAAAGTGCAATTGTCAAAAATAAAATTAAAATAGAAGTAGAATTTAGTAGAGACCATGACTTTAATTCAGAGGAGTTGGCATGATCATTTTCTTCAAATGGTTTGGCACTCAGAACACAAACTACTTCCAACTTCTCTTAGAATTTTACATAATTACAAAAAACAAAAACAAAAACAAAACCAACAACACAACAACAAAAAAAACACAGTGAAATACCATGTTTACCTCGGAGTTTTAAAAATCTGCATATTTCACATTTGTGAAGGTTTCACATTTCACGTTAAATGTTTCGTGTTTGTGAGTTTTCTAAGCCCAATTTCATTGCAATGAAAAGTGGTTTTAGTTTTCAGAAGGAATCTTACTACAGAGCTCTGAAAATACCCATGTTTTCTGCATGTCAATTCTGCATCATTATTATTATTATTACTTTTAAATTTAGTCATGAGAAGAAAAGAGCTTTTTACATTTTGAATGATTTTTTCTCATAGTAGTCGACTCAGTCATTCTCAATTTTATTATCTCCTTGTGAAAGATGAGTCATGGTTTGCCCTGAAAGCTATTTTGTCACCAGTTGTGTTTTTTTGTCTTTCCACGAACAGAAATACTGTTGTAATTTAAACTTTGAGGACTCTGTTTGTTTTGCAAATGCATGTTTTTATTTATTTATTTATTTTTACTCATTTTTTTACTCATTTTTACTGGTAATGACTGAGAACTGGTCCAAGTTTTCTATAGTTATATGTTGTAATGCATGAAGGTACCTCAAGGTTACCATGTTGCTAACAGTTTTTAGTGATTTTATGCTAGTGTTACTCTGGTGACATTTCTTATTTTTCAATATTTTCACTTTTCTGAAGTACTAATAGCAGAAGAACTGACAAATCAACAACAATCAAACATAATAACAACCATAACCAACAACTATCATTTATTTATTTATTTTTATTTTTTGAGGAAAATACAAAGTGTTTGAGCAGCTGAGCCAAAGCAATAAGAATGCTCAGATTTTTCCATCTTCAGTTCCAACTTTTAGGCTTTCTAAATCTGTCATTTTTCCAGAAGACTTCCAGCAGATAAAAATCAACATAATAAACCAATTTCTGGCATTCTGGAAGTTGTTGTCCATAGAAAGTTTTGGCAGCAGATAAAGAGTCTAGTAATAGATTAAACAAATTCTTGGACTATTTTTCCATAAAGAGATTAAAAAAAAAAAAAAAAAGGGCCAACACAGGGATGTGCACTACACACTCCTAATACAATTGCTGAGGTGAAGGGCACCCAGGGCACTTGCCAGGGTTGAGGGCTTGGGTTTTCATAACACTATGAACTCTAGGAAGCTTGCTTTAATGTTCAGGGCTTCTGTAGTCTTATAATGAAACATAAAAAATATTCAAGATTTCTCTCAAATCTTTCTTTAAGAATATTCAATATCCTGTCAAATAAATCTTTCCAAACAGCAAAACAACAAAGTAATTCAGATTTTTCGTGAAAATGTTTTTTTTTTTTTTTTTAATCTTAAATTTTAGGGAAGTGCCATGAAAGATTTGTCTCAATAAATCATAGATCATAGGGACATCTTTGTGTGGTTTCTTATTTATTTGTAAGTCCTAAAGTTGCTGGTTTGGGTTAAATGGGTTGGCACAAGTATTTTTTATTTTTAAACTATACCAGAAAAAAAAATCTTTTTTCAGACTGTAGTAATTTCAGAAACATTTCAGTCATTATATTTCTAGATAGCTTATTTAAAGATAAGAAGTGTTATGTCAGAAATGTAAAATTAGATGTTCTTGAAATAACATCCTAAAATCAACACACTTTTTGATGATATTGAAAGAGAATTCTAGGAAGTACAGTAGGCTAAAAGATCCAGAATTTTTTAATTTGTGGGATTAATTGAGTTGATGTATATTTTATATTTGAAATTTTAAATTACAGAAGCTCAGGAGTTCAATGACAGACGAAGATATTCAGAATGAAACCCCAATTTTACTTTAGCCAATGACAAGGTTTTAATTAGCTTCTGTGAGACTCTAGCACTAAATGTACTGTCTGTACAGTATTCATACTTACATTACTATAAATATATTCTGTGTACATATACTACTTATGAAGCCATAGCTGACAGATGAAAACTTCAGAATATTTGAAAGAAAAATCTCAAAAAATATTTTAAAATGTTGATATATCCTTAATTAAAACTTAATATTTTGAAATCTCTCTCTTGTTTTCTGTGATTTTTAAATAAATGGAAAAAATATGCATGTGCAGAAATGTGAATGATGCTGAGCTTCCTACATGCACATAGAGAACACTGAGAGCTCAGTTTTAATTCTGGTTAGAAATACTTATTAAATACTAAAAATAAATCAGCTGAGAATATTTTCTCATTCCCTTTCCCTTTCCCTTTCCCTTTCCCTTTCCCTTTCCCTTTCCCTTTCCCTTTCCCTTTCCCTTTCCCTTTCTCCACCCAATTCTACTCCAAATACCTCAAGGTCACCTTGTACCTGCTCCTTGTATCTTTCTATAATAGCTTCTGTATGCTGACTGTTGAAAATATGTACAGGCACTCACTTTACTACTCTGGGGTAATTGACCAGTGTAAAAGGCCACCATGGTTTATGGGGCAGCAAATTAATTTTAGACATAATTAAAGACTATTTTTATCCCATACCATCATTTTTCTTGTTCAAATCATTCACAGCAATAGAGTGATCTAGGCACTGTTAATGATTTGTAATAATTGTCACTAAAGAAAAAGGAGAAGTATTTGTTTCAAACTGTTTGTCTAGTCTTGTTTATGAACTAGCAGAGTAAGTAGTTGTGATATATTAAGGAGTTCATGTAAGAATACTAGCACTAACAATCATGAGGCAGGCAGCTCTGAAAGCTTGCAGAGATTAATATTTTTAATCTTATTTAAATGGCTACATTTTTGCATGTACAGCCTGCACCTTGGATAACTTTAATCCCTGTAAAAGTCTTGTCCCCCCACTCAGAAAACTCAGAGGATCTGAGGTCATATCAGCAGCGAGGCACAAGGGATGTGAAGGAAAATGAATAGGCTGAGAGGGTCAGAGATGGGAAACGACTGGAAACGGGAAAGCTCCAAGGTGATTTTATCCTTCAGATAGTTTTACCTGTACAGTCTGTACTGCTATTGAGTCACAGGCTTTTATTTATTTATTTATTTATTTATTTATTTATTATTATTTTGTCAAATTCTGCTCTCTCTCTCTCTCTCTCTCTCTCTTCATTTATTTATTTTTAATAGATAACCCAAAAGTTGTGCACAGGAATTCTTGGTAAAAAATGCAAAGGTAACCATCATTAAACACTCATAGTAGTATGGTTTAGATATGTTGCATGAAATACTTTTTGAAAAAACAGATTAAAATTGCCTAACCAAACTCACCAAGGTAGCAAAATTCTCATCACTTCTGAAGGAAGCTGAAAAGAACACATCAAGAAATCTGACATTTTCTTTGCTGTCTCTTTTCCCCTAAGTCTATCAAAATTTGTACTGTGACTTTGAAAATCATTACTTTATAAACGGAGCTGAATAGTTAAATTTCAAATACCTATTTTTAAAAAGATCTTTGAATATTATCTTTAGAAAACCCAAATAAAAACCCAATGGTTTTGTTTCCAGTCAAATTCAATCCAAGTCAAAGCAATCTACATCAAGAGTGATGTTATGGTGGTTGCCCTTGATTTACCTCTGCTCACCAATCCATCATTCTTATCATTTCTGTTTTAACTGTTTTATCTGGATGTATGTTTAATAACAAAAGTGGTCACTCATATTTAACAAAAAGAAAAAAAGGAAAAAGAAGTATGATTTTCTACCAATTTTATTTTACCTTATTGTATTTCTTGACTTCACAGAATCACAGAATCATCTAGGTTGGAAGAGACCTCCAAGATCACCCAGTCCAACCTCTGACCTAACACTACCAAGTCCTCCACTAAACCATATCACTAAGCTCTAAATTTAAACGTCTTTTAAAGACCTCCAGGGATGGTGACTCAACCACTTCCCTGGGCAGCCCATTCCAATGCCTAACAACCCTTTCAGTAAAGAAATTCTTCCTAATATCCAACCTAAACCTCCCCTGGTGCAACTTTAGCCCATTCCCCCTCGTCCTTTCACCAGGCATGTGGGAGAATAGACACAACCCCCACTTCGCTACAGCCTCCTTTAAGGTATCTACAGAGTGCAATAAGGTCTCCCCTGAGCCTCCTCTTCTCCAGGCTGAACAATCCCAGCTCCCTCAGCCACTCCTCGTAAGACTTGTTCTCCAGACCCCTCACCAGCCTCGTTGCCCTTCTCTGGACTCACTCAAGCACCTCGATGTCCTTCTTGTAGTGAGGGGCCCAAAATTGAACACGGTTCTCGAGGTGCGGCCTCACCAGAGCTGAGTAAAGGGGGACAATCACCTCCCTGTTCCTGCTGGCCACAGTGTTTGAGTGGTCTTAAAATATGAGTGAGATTTGTCTTGAATTAGAGAAAAATTTATGTATGCATATCTGTATCTACCTACCTATCTATAATATCTAATGGCACTTTATATCTTACCACTTTATGTAAGATGAAAATTGGTAAAAGGACTCTCCTGGATTCTTGGAGTTTCTTTTAACTAAGAATTTCTAAGAAACAAAATTTTAATGAATGATGTCACCTACATCCCTACACATAGTTATTTTCAGTTGGTTTACTAATTACACTATTTTTCATAGGGGTCTGCTGGGTCTTGCATCATCACAATGACATGGTAATTTACTGGACAAACAGTAGGTACTGCTTGTACTTTGAAATGTTGCTCACCAGAATTTTCAGTCCATGCAGACACTTCACTGTGACTTTCATAAAATACCTGGTTACAGCAGTACAAAATCAGTATTCTCTTGGCATAACTTTGCATTCTTCGCCAAGGGCACTTCAGCTCATTTGTATGAAGATAAAGTAGGCAGGCAATTCTGTGTTCACCAAGTTGCCTTTGGTCTGCTGGCAAAAATGTGGAGTTTATATATACAGAATCTCTGTTTAATGACTGGCTGTGCAGGACAGACATTTGTAGCCTTGGAAAACAATGCATTTTCTACTATATTGCATTCTGTCTCTATGCCATTTACTCGAGATACAAAGCATACACCAAATTTTCCCTTTAAAGCTTGCCTTTGCAGACAAGAGACTCTGTTTCTTTGTGTACTGTCCAACTTTCTCTTACAACTTTAATTTGTTAGATACATATGGCTGAATATCTTTAAACCTTGCTGGCACTGAATAAACTGGTGAATGTTCTAAGCATTCTTCCTTAAAAATGAAAATTTTTTCCCTTTATAGAACTGATAAAATTTCCAAACAAATAACTAGTGTTGTTTTGCGATCCGAAATATTATTAGTTTAACAAAAAACTTTCCATTAGATTGTTCTTGATAAACCAGGCTTGTAACAGAACAAATTTATTTGAACATCTTTAATGGACCTTACTAATTAAATGCTCTGGAACTGTTCTTGGCACAACAGTTTGCTTAAATAAACTATATCATATTAGTTCATTGACTTTTAATCTTTTTTTTTTTTTATTATTATTATTCTTACTCTAGTCAACTGTGATAATTAGCATTTATTTCTTGCCACGTCCATCTAAATTTGATCTGAGATTTATTAAAATGAATGTAATAATATCTATACAGCCCAGGAGTTTCCTAATAGATCATAGCACATTTAGCTGTTTAACAGCTAAAAGAAATTATGGGAATTCAGATGTTGTATCATGGCATTTTGTGATTAACATATTTTAAGAGATACATTCTTACATATTTATGTATATGTTGGTAAAAATATATAGAGAATTATATAAAGAATCATAAAAAGTTAATAGTTTATCTAGTGTATAGTGTGTGTATATACTCACACTATATACTTGGAAACTACTAATGGAAGGTCTCTCATCAGCCTTATTTTTAAATAAAAGTCTGAAAAACTGCAAGGCTGTTTCCAATGTATTTCTCCAGTATTACTGACAGCAACAGAGACAAATTCCTGCTTCAAGGAATTGGAGTCTAAATGTTTGGCTGCAAATCCTGAAAACGAGTCTTCTCTGTGGGATAACTGGCAAAGTCTTCATGGTGATGACAACTATAAAATAAACAATGTCAAGTTCAATTTCAAACTCTATAGGGCCACCGCAGGCAGAGTAAGGACGGAAATTATGAAAATCAGTCAAAATTTGTTTGCTTACTGGGAAGTCAGTCAGTCCCTCAGCATTCACACATAAAAATTAATATCATGTCTTGCTGGGTTGCTGGTGACATGAGAGGAGTGATGCCTATCTCAGATGGATTTATGGCGGGCAGGTTCCTGTGGAAATTTGCTTTAATGGAAAGGAAACAGAACAATTCAACAAGTTAAAGGGAGTTGTATCTGCTGACCCATTGGCTCTATTGTCCACTCAAGTGTGATACTCCTCTCTGGAGACCAGATGAGACATGAACCAGCATGGGAGTCATTCAGGAAAAGGAAATCCATACATAAGCTGCAAATACTGCTTTCCTTGTAGGAGGACAGTGCTGTATCAGGTGGTATGCATTACCTGAGTACCACTCAATGCTGCTAACACTTCAGCACACTCCACTACACACTCAAAGTTCACTTAACCAAGTAGAGTGGAGATTTAAGCAAAAACATTAATCAGAAACAGGTGGACAGAAGGTGTGTAATTTATATCTCAGATATAATGTGCTAGTTTTGAAAGGTAGCTAGGTAAGAGGTTTGCCCTGGGTTGTGGCATAGGTATAAGTTACTGAATTCAGAAGTACAGTCTATAAACTGTTATGATCAAAAAATATGGCTGATAAAATCATGACTTAGAAAGAGTTAAGTGGTGAGGATTTCATGGTGTATAATGATTTAGAAACTAAACATTATGTGGAGCCAGAAGTTGGCTGAATGCTTTAAAAGGATCACTAGTCAGCCAGAAAAAAGCAGGTTTCCCAGAAAAAATATAAACAGATGAATTCCCTGAAATCTTCAAGCATAAATCTGTGCAATGCAATTTGTAACCATTTTCTGAAATAATATAAGAAATGGAGAAATTTGTTTTGACCTGAAACTTGCATTGTTTTGCTAATATTCACTGTGGTGTGGAATCTCCGTGAATTTTCTTGTTGGAATAATCTTATGAGATTATTAAAACCTGCAGAAAGGTTAGGGAGGAAAAGGATGACACACTCATGGGTACTTTGAGACACCTGGGTAACTGAAAATCCACCAAGATTTTCTTTTGAAAGCCGTGGGCTTACAAATCTGAAGTGAGTTGAAGGCAATGGAGTGTACTCTGAGCTTCCTGGCACGTTGAGAGAGAAGACAACTTTTTCCTGTGCTGGAAACCTGGCATGTCATTGCAACACTCAATTCTGGCAGGAAAAGCAGTCATGTTGTTGCTGCTGCCTCAGCACTGTGGATAAACTTGCAGTGCTTAAAGCTTGAGTATAGAAAACATACTGAGATAACAAGTCTCCCCCAGTAAGACATAGGAAAATTTGGATGGAGAGCCCTTGCTCTTTACCAGTTATTTCTAGTTTCTCTCCACTTCCTGATGCTGTGGCTAAAATCAGTCATTGTCAATTGAATCCAGTGGGATTCCCAGCAGTGTAACTAAGATTCAAATTAAGATTTATATATATATATAATTTTCTGTCTCTATCTCTCTATACCTATGTATGTGAAGCTTGCTGGCATTTCCTAGATAAATCTATCTCTAAATTTATCTATAATGGGAATATGTACACATATCAACACTTAAGGAATCCAATTAATTATGCTGAGTTCTAGCTGCAGTTTATTTGGCTCATTCTGTTCACTAGTGGCAGCTTTTAGTCAATGGCTAAATAAGGCTGCTTCCTCAGGTGGTGTAAATCAGCACAGCACCATCAACATTAACAGATGTTTACCAATTTGCATCAGATAGGATCCCGTTCTGCTCTTTCCTCCCCAGATTTATGCGAATTATGGAGAGGAGCTTTAGCCCTAGTGGAAAATGTGTCATTTATATATGCCAGGTCTCTTGCATAATGTGATTGCTATGTTCTCCAAATCTTTACAGACACCGTATGATATATGTGATGAATAAATAGTACAAGTCAACAGAAAGAGAAGTAGACATGGCATACAGAATTTCTCTTTGGGTACTACTCCTTTACGTTACTTTTATCTTGAGGATGAAGGTTAAAATTGTACTTAATATATTATTTTATTATTTGTATTTTAATTCATCATTATCCTTGACCTTTCTTCCTTTTTGTTAATATTTGTGTTGTCAAACTTCTTGTATAATTTTCATGGTCTGAACATGTTCTCCTCATAGCTTATTCATGTAATGCCTACCAAGGGCTGAGGAACTAAAGGCAATTGCTGAGCCTACATTTCACATAGAATTGCTGACCTTGTTACATTACGGTTTTATATTTGTGAACTAGGGTGAAAATAAAAAATGCATATAAAAGTAAAAATAAAATAAAATAAAAAAACAAATACTAAGAAAACCAGAGTCCCATAAATTTAGAAAGCTATGCTTACTGTGGCTATAGCAACTTCAAATAAATTCTGTATTTCTTATTTAGATCTCCACGCTTTAGTATCAGAAAAATGAAATATATGAAATGGATAAGGAATGAAAATAACATATAAATACACATTTCATTTAAAAGGCCACTCCATTAACGATATCTAATTCTCTTCCCTTTCCTCCCCTGTGTCTTAAAAATAGAAAATCAGAACCTTGGAAATAATTAAAAACCTGGAATCTGTATGAATTTTTTCTCTTTTTCTCCTAGATGTCTTAGAGTTACTTTCTCTTAGTCTGTTATAGACATGAATATTTATAATAGTTATGTTTACTTCCCTGTTTGCACTTCATTACAGATGATAAAGCAGGCAAACTATGACCTAGCTGCCATCACTGAAACATGGTGGGATCTCTCCCATGACTGGAGTGCTACAATGGATAGCGACAAGCTCTTCAGAAGAGACAGGCAACTAAGGAGGGGAGGTGGTGTGGCTCTCTATGTTAGAGAGTGTTTCAATGCTGTTGAGCTTGGAGTTGGGAATGATAAGGTAGATTACCTATGGATAAGGATCAGGGGGATGGCCAACAAGGTGGACATCCTGGTGGAAGTCTGTTATAGACCACCAAACCAGGATGAAGAGAAGGATGATACATTCTACAAGCAGCTGGTGGAAGTTGCTCAATCACCAGCACTTGTTCTCATGGGAACTTTAATTTCCCAGACATATGCTGGAAATACAATACAGCCCTGAGGAAGAAGTCTAGGAGGTTCCTGGAGTGTGTGAAGATAGCTTCCTGAGTCAGTTGGTTAGTGAGCCTACCGGGGAGATGCCCTGCTAGACCTACTGTTCATGAACAGAGAAGGACTGGTGGGAGATGTGGTGGTAGGGAGTTGTCTTTGACTGAGTGACCATGACACGATAAAGTTCTCTATTCTTGGTGAAATCAGGAGGGGGGTCAGTAAAACTGCTACCTTGGACTTCCTGAGGGCAGACTTTGAATGGTTCAGGACACTGGGAGGGAAGGTCTCTTGGGAGTCAGTCCTGAAGGGCAGAGTGGTCCAAGAAGCCTGGACACTCCTCAAGAAGGAAGTCTTAAAGGAACAGGCTGTCCTCATGTGCCATAAGGTGGGCCGGCAGTGAAGAAGACCAGTGTGGCTGAACAGGGAACTTTTGCTGAGTCTCCAGGAGAAAAAGAGAGGTTATGTCCAGTGGAAGAAGGGGCAGACAACTTGAGGAAAGTACAAGGAAGATGCCAGCATATGCAGAGAAAAAATCAGGAAGGCTAAAGCCCAGCACGAGCTCAACCTGGCCACTATGGTTAAGGATAAAAAAAAATGGTTTTACAAATATATTAATGGTAAGAGGGGGGCCAAGGAGAATCTCCATCCTTTACTGGACATAGGGGGGAACATGACTACTGAGGATAAGGAAAAAGCTGAGGCTCTTAATGCCTTCTTTACATCTGTTTTTACTAGCCAGACCACTTATCCTCGGGGTACTCAGCCTTCCAACCTGGAAGTCTGGGATGGGAAGCAGAAGAAGCCCTCCACAGATCAAATGGCAACAGTTAGAGACCTGCTGCTCCACCTGGACTGTCACAAGTCCATGGGGTCAGATGGGATCCACCCGAGGGTGCTGAGGGAGTTGGTGGATGTGATTGCTGGGCCGCTTTCCATCATCTATCAGCGGTCATGGTCATCTGTAGAGGTCCCAGATGACTGGAGACTTACTAATGCGATGCCCATATATAAGAAGGGTCATAAGGAGGACCTGGGGAACTACAGGCCTGCCAGCCTGACCTCAGTGCCAGGAAAGGTGATGGAACAGGTCATCTTGAATGCATATGTGGGACAACCAGGGTATCTGGCCCAGTCAGCATGGGTTCATGAAAGGCAAGTCCTGCCTGACCAACTTCATCTCCTTCTATGACTGGGTGACCCACCTGGTGGATGAGGGAAAGCCTGTTGATGTAGTCTACCTAGATTTCAGCAAGGCCTTTGACACAGTCTCCCATAGTATCCTCCTGGAGAAGCTGGCAGCCCATGGCTTGGACAGGTACGCTGTTTGCTGGGTTAAAAACTGGATGGATGGCTGGGCCCAGAGAGTGGTGGTGAACAGAGTGAAAACCAGCTGGCGAGCAGTCATGTGTGATGTTCCCCAGTGTTTGGTGTTGGGGCTCATCCTCTTTAATATCTTTATTCATGATTTGGATGAGGGAATTGAGTGCACACTGAGAAGTTTGCAAATGACACCAAGTTTGGGGGAAGTATTGATTTGCTGGAGGGTAGGAAGGCCCTGCAGAGGGACCTGGACAGGATGTGTCGATGGGCAGAGGCCAGTGAGACGAGGTTCAACATAACAAGTGTTGGGTCCTACGCATTGGCCACAACAAGCCCATGCAACCCTACAGGCTTGGGGCAGAGTAGCTTGAAAGCTGTGCAGAGGAAAAGGATCTGGGGGTGCTGGTTGATGTTTCCCTGAACGTGAGCCGGAAGTGTGCCCAGGTGGCCAAGAAGGCCAACGCCATCCTGGCTTGTATCAGGAATAATGTAGCCAGCAGGACCAGGGAGGTGATTGTTCCCCTGTACTCAACTCTGGTGAGGCTGCACCTCGAGTTCTGTATTCAGTTTTGGGCCCCTCACTACAAGGAGGACACTGAGGCCCTGGAGCATGTTCAGAGAAGGGCTAGGAAGCTGGTGAAGGGCCTGGAACACAAGTCCTATGAGGAGTGGCTGAGGGAACTGGGGTTGTTTAGTCTGGAGAAGAGGAGGCTCAGGGGAGACCTTATTGCTCTCTACAACTACGTGAAAGGAAGGTGTGGGGAGCTGGGGGTTGGCCTCTTCTCACAGGTAACTAACTAGTAATAGGACTAGAGGGAATGGCCTCAAGTTGTGCCAGGGGAGGTTCAGGTTGGAAATTATGAGACATTTCTTCTCAGAAAGAGCAGTCAGGCATTGGAACAGGTTGCCCAGGGAGGTGGTGGAGTCCCCGTCCCTGGGGGTTTTTAAGGAAAGGTTGGATGTGGTGCTTAGGGACATGGTTTAGTGGGTGACATTGGTAGTAGGGGGATGGTTGGACCAGATGATCTTGAAGGTCTTTTCCAACCTTAATGATTCTTTGATTTTACAATTCTATGATATCAGACATGATTAGTACATGCTAGCTAACTACGAACACAATCAAATTTCAAATTGTGTTCTACAGGTTTCTACTAGGTTGATGGCACAGGTACCTTTTCAGTGACTGCTGTTTAGAAGGATCTCAGTTTTTAGAAGGGTGTGAAGTCTTGAGGAGTTATGGTGCCAACACTGTTCCTGAGAGCACTGCCAGGTTGTGCCTTTCACCTCTGGTGACTCTCCTTTGCAAGCCACTGATGGCTGTAGCAGTGATGGGATGGGGGCACAAGTATCCTAAATACCTGCCTGGGGTGGGTCAAAGTATGAGCAAAGGTGACAAATGTGACCAATTTTAAATAGCTGGTTATGGCAAAGCAAGGCTAGTTGAAATATCAGAAAGCAACATGGGAGGAGATGGAAAGGTGTAGTTATACTGGAGTCAGTGCTGCAGTACAAGGGTGGAGAGACCTTCTTTGTACTCAAGCCCTTATCAAGCTTATCAGGTACACATCTGTAAATTGGTTCACAGCTTTCCATGGGTCAAACATATGCTAGGTAAGGAGAACTTTAACGTTACAGCAAAAAATATATTGGTCTTTTGGCAGCATTTAACCTCAGCTAAAATTGGTCACCTTGCTTCTTTGCAATTTACCAATGCATACAGAAAGACCATCCCTACCTAAAAACCTGGTAATAGAAATCAGTACAACCAAAGAGTAGGAGGAATTCCTCCTGAGTTGTATCTACCAGATTATATTGCTTCCTAATTAAATTACATTTTATTCTGGGGTTTGGCAATGGAAAGCATCTTGCTTTGTTTCACCCAAGGTTCACCCCTCCTTCTGGAAAACAATTCATCCCAAAATGGCACTCAGATTTTAATATGTTAAGCTGCTGAGCAGCAGATGTCAATGGTAATGCTGTGGGAGGGGAGCAGGACTCTCTTTTGCTGATTATTAATAGCAGCGACACGTGTGACTTTTTAATGACCTCAACATTATTGTCTACTCCTGCCTATATAGATGCCTCCTACCTGATCTGAACTGCTATTAGTTCCAGTTAAAACACATACTCAAGATAATTTGCAATTATATCAGTGCACTATAACGATGCTTATTATCATCTTTTGTTCACTGTATAGCTTAATTTCCTATATTATTCCTATATGAAAATTTCTGTGCCTCTGTGTATGCGCATTCTGAAAACCAGTCAACAATTTCAAGAAACTTAACCAGAGGAAAACAGGTCTTGAAAGACATTAAAAGACTGCTACTTTCATGAAAATAAGTGATGAAATAGAAATTAAGGACATATTTGTCCTGAATTAAAGGAGACTAACGTTATCAGACATAAAGAATTAACACAAGAAGGTGTTATAGTGAATGGTTGAGAAAAACACCAAAAACAGATGACAGACACCAAATGTAACCAAATATGAGGCAGCCAGAAGAACTGAAGCTTTTATTTTAGTGCTCACAGGACTATTTGTCCTAACTAGAAATTATGGATAATCAGGACGGTGAAAGTTCATCTAAATGCAGGGCATGCTCACTTGCTAATCCCTGATTTATTAGCTAGACTGTTTGCTGATGTATAATTATTACTCCTTTCTGAATGCACTTATGGCTGTCCAAAAACAAGGCTTGACTGGAGAATTGAACAGGTAGGCTGCCAGTAGAAGCAAAGCCCTTTTGAGATCCATTGTGCACAAGGCAAACACACTATAATAGCAAAGACAGTTTTATTCTGTGGGCCTCACTGAGGCATAGCAAAGAAGGGCGGCACAAGACCAGCAGAAGTGCCCATCAGCCTCAGGGTATTACAGACTTCACCACAAACCCTGTTAGACCACAAACCCTGGGCATAGCATAGGCCAATAATGCATTCAATATTGATATCTCTGTATTGAAACTGCAAAGTGGTTAAGTGGTTGATTTTTTTTTTTCTTTTTTCATTTATTTATTTATTTATTTTGTGTCAGTAGTGGCTAGAAACAATATAGTATTGTATGTCAGCCTAATTTAAGAAATGATATTACAGTTTACCCTCAGTCTGGGGTGAGGTTAGGGACACAGAAACCAAAATGTCTAAGGAGTTTTGGCAAATGCTGCAAAGTCCTAAATAACTGCTTTTCAAAATACTTGAAAAGGAGAATGTAGTGGAAGGTACATTATTTTGACAGAAAGTACTGCTTCCTCTCCTGCTGAGCTTATGTTCCTGATTTACCAGTGGTTCCTGAGTATATCTCTGTAGGATATATGTATACTACATATGTATACTGCAGAAATGCTGACACTAATCATAAATATTGACTAGCATTTCTAAAGTTGAAGTCTAGTATGGTGTTTCTTAATGTAGATGTAAGTGTCAAAATAAAAGTTTCTGATATTCAAAATAATGCTAAGCCCTGCCTAATGTTATTTCAAACTCTAAATTTTGGTCTATAGATGTCAGAGTTGACAATGAGTGTGGCCTGTGTCTTACAAAGAAGCAGAGAATTTCTTCTATCTCCCTAGACTTAATAAAAAAACAGAATTCCATGTATCTAGAAGGTGCTAATGGAAATATATAGTTATTAGTTTGCTTATTAGGCTTAAACTTAATGAAATTTTAATAGTGAAAGAGATGTTCCTGATGCAGATAAAAGTCCTTATCTTAAGTATACACATTTGTGAAAGGCCATATGTTATTCTGGCAAGGTTTTCTGAGAAAATATGATTCATGGTTACATTCTTCACATAGTACACTTTTTTTTTTCTTTTCATTTTTCCTCTTATTTTCCATATTTATATATATATAATTTGTATTATAAAATGTTGGTAGGGATCCAAAATGTATTCTACCTGTATATTCATTGTAACTGAAATTTTGTTTCTTTGTTTTATTACGTCCTGGTTTGTTTCTCTGGTAATGTTACAAAAACAAATATATAATAAGCACTTATAATAAATTTGAAAAAAGTTAGTACGTCTGGATGCTGACTGTGGCAAACAAAACTTTTTCATGCAGGTGTCCACAATGATTTGCATGTGATAAGATGGACAAAATTTAGTGGGTCATCTGTGGCCTCTGTAGCTAGATTTATTTTCAGTAACACCCTACATGTCAGATTGTCACACCCCTGAGAAATATTTATTTTTGTGGACAAAACCTTCCACTCCAACACTAGTATACTGATAAATTTGCTGCAAAGTGGTAGAAAATGCTGGTCAGAGATTCTGGGGCACAAAAGCATTTATAAGAGTTTTTTTTTTTTTTTCTTGTTTAGAAAAGAACTGCTGTGACTGACCTTTCCCTGAACAGTCCTAGAGCTGTAAAAGATTAAGTTCGAAATGGGAAATTTAGAATGAATACAGTGGTCCTCACTCAGGGGTAAGTGGATGGCCTAATCGTACTGTAAATTAGCTTTGATTTGGCTGAGTTAAAGGTATTTGAAAAATCATCTTTTAAAGTAAAATTATTTTTAACGCTGTGGTCTATGTACCTACAGATGACTGATTGCAATCACTGGCGTAATGATTTAGTTTTGCAGTAAATTGATCAGATCCCATAACTGAAGTTGGATTTGGGCATGGATCCAACAGGCCTGTGTTGGACTTTCATTTCAGTTTCTGCAGTCATGGTAATCTTCAGCTGGAATATCAGCTCTCAGTTTTAAGCAAATTCCTTTCTGCTGGCCAGCCTCATCCCACTATTAGCCCTTTGAAAGCAGAGGTTGCCTGAGAGCAACAGAAGCTTCTGCCTGAATTAGCAGAGAGTCTTGGAGACTGGTGCCCCATGTGGGCCCACCCTCGGGGGGGGGGGGGGGGGGGGGGGGGGGGAGGTGCGGGGGAGGTGGTGGGTTTACAGGGGCTGTCACTAGCATATTCAGAGTCCAGCACAGCCGGGAATGCATATTTGTGGTGCACAGTGGGAACACTAAGCAGCAACAGGAGGTGGGTGCCAGTCTTCATTTTTGAGGGCACAGAGGAGACACCTTCTCTCAGTGCTGCTCTGGTGGAGAGAGAAGTCCTTGCTGCTGCTTGTTAAATAAAATATGCTTCACCTCATTCCCTTTCCACTAGTCCAACTAATGGGATGAGAGAAAGTGAGATGAGTTTTGTCTCAACATGTAAATATAAATAGAAATTTTCCTTTGAAATCCTGGTGAAATCTTGTCAGAATTTCGCAGATGTGCCCCACACATAGTTCACAAAAGTAAGACATGCTAGTCATTATGGCTGATTGGAGAGTTATTAAGATACTTATATCACTTAAGAAACAGAATAATTGGGTATCAAGACAATGTAATGAAATCATAATGCATTTTGTTTCTATAAACACCATGTGCAAATTTTTGAGTCTGGAAGTTATATGCTGAATCTTAAAGAGGGCATTTCCTGAAAGTTCAAAGCAAAATATTCCAGTAAGATAGCTATGCCGATATATTAGGTATATAGAATAAGGTTAGATAAATAAAATATTTTTGTATTAATTATACATTATTCCTACCTACTGCCCTATTAAAATAGTTTGGCAACAAATATAATATGAAAGCAGACCTGTTTTGAAATACAAAGCTTTTCAAAATTTTCCACTGAGAAATAGAACCTTTTTAAAAAGGAGATAACAAACTGCCTTGCTATCGGGTAAACATTTTTTAAAAATGTATTTGTGGCACCAAAGGAATATTTACGGCACTGAAATTGTGACTTTCCTGGTATTCAGCAGCACTATAATCACGCCACTTAAACAGTTCCCTTGACTTCTGAAATTAGTTTTTCCTGGAGGACTACCTCCTGTTTTCTTTTTTCTGTTTTTGTGTGTGTGGGACAGGGGGGTTGGGGGTTGGGGGGGGAGTGGGGGGGGGCTTCCTAATTAAGTAGAAAAAGCTTTTGCTTACAATTGTCTAAAGGATCTATTCCTGCAAACTAACTAATGTGAAATCATGCATATGGAGTATATGGAATTATGGATTGGGGTGATCATTTGCTTAGGAAACAAAGAAAGTTCCATTAACAGCTGTGGTTATCTCTAAATAATTCTCAAGGAATACATAAAATCTGAAGGTTTCTAGAGGAAATCCTTTTTACTTCTCTCTCCTGCTTATGTGAATGTATAAAAGAATGAGCAGTGAAACAAGAAGTATTCACAGCCTATGAACAATGAAAAACAGCCCATGCTTGTCATGATGGTACAACATGGGATGGTCCACAAGCACATATTTACTTATTTACATTTAATGCCTCCATAGTGAAGTAAGAACATTTTTCTCTGTGAGTGTATGAGTAAGGAAAGAAATGAAAAATTATTCCTGTACTGAGTTTAAAGTCCATTTTTTTCCTGCACTGTCTCAGGAAATCTTCTGGTGCTCTGTCAGCAGTTTCACAGGTTCTCATTTTCTAATATACAAAGACTGGTAGAGCCCCTGAGGGCTGAAAAGGAAGAGAGACAGCTAATTTGATCTGTTTCCATGTTTTGGAAATGTTTTCAGCATTCATCTTGCTTGTGCAAAATGGATGAATCCAGATAGGGCTATTGCAGTTCACAACCAGAGCTGAAATAGTTACTTCCAAAGAAAATGAGCTTTTGCAGTGAGCTTCTCCACTACGACTTCACTGAGAAGAGCCTATTTGAAGCTGTAAACTCAGTTACACCTTCAGTGTGTGCGATAATTTTTTCCATGTCAGCATACTATGAAACCTTATTTAATGAGGTTTACAAGCGTGATTTCTTGTCCATACTTAATCACAGCCAAATTTGAACTCCAATTTCATGTCCTTTTTTCTTGGTTCATGACTTGCATTCCTCATTTTCTCCAGTTTTATCTGGTAAGTGTTAACCTGCTAGAAGTATTATGGTTTTTCCTCTGTCCATGGTAAATAGTGTAACAGAGAAAATCTGCTTGTGCTCTCCAGTCTTCAGCAGATACTCATGCTCTACTGCTACCTACGATGAGCCAAATGCACTGATTCCATCAGCCTGGTTCACAGCCTGTGAAGAGCAAAACTAGATAATCTTGAAAATGTGCATGAATGATTGAAAATCACGTTCCCAAAAGAAACAGAAATTCATTTCAGGCAGACTGAGAATATATGAATGTCTGTCTGAACTTTTTATGAGCATTTAGAATTTGCTAATACAAGTTCATTGTTTGTACAACCCTTGAGAAGGATCTGTTCCACTGTATCTAGGACAGGCAAGTTTCTTAGAGGAAGTGAAATACTTATAAGAAATTTGTTTAGATATTAGGAACAAATTATCTTTTCAATAGAAACAACAAATAATATCTCCTTTAAGTTGCCCTGAGCAGATTGGAGGAACTTGGATCATTGGATTAGATTTCCCTTTTCCCACTAATTTATGCAAAGCATCCTGTGCCCTCTCTTCAAATCACAGCTGCAATTACATCTTATCAAAATGTGTCTTTTTATTTTAATAAGTAATTGCTCACCTGTTCTCAAATAAATATAAAATATATTTTTAAAAATAATAGTTCCATAGTTACACTATCTCACTTGCAACATTGGGGAAAAAAATGGAAGTTTATTTTCTTTATTTGATTGTGGAATAGCCAGTATGACACAGATTTATGGCAAATATGTTGACCAAGCAGAATAATGAGATGATTTATCAAGTTTTTGTAACAGATAAATAACACTGAAAATGAGCCTGATATGTATGTTTATTCTGAGTAATTTCTATCATAATATCGGCATTGATATTGCCAATTTAAAGCCCCAACTTAAAACAAATATAATTATTAATATTTTTTCCCCAGTTATGAACAGAAAAGATATGTTGTTTTGCAAGTCTCCAGTTACGAGGGAGAACATTGTTTGTTATTGTGTAATTACTATGAGGAGGAGTCATGATCAGTAGAAAAGTACATTGAGTTACAAAGAAACTCACACATGCAGAAGAAGCCACAGATGACTGTAGTCTACAAGAAAGTGCATATGGGAACTCTACACCCTCCAAAATTTGGAAAAGAACCACAAGACAAAGGTAATACAACAATAAGAAGGTGAATTGTATTAACTGGAATGACAGAGGCTAGTGTGATACATACAAGGACTAGGAGAAGGAAGACTGTGGAATTGGCTTAGGTGACATATATTAGAATATATTAGAATATTAGAATATATTAGAATAAGAAGAATGTGTGAAAACATGTTTTTGTTATCTAGACAATTTATAAGATTTTGATGTAAGTTAGAAAGGAATGTTCCTATTTGTCCCACTGTTATTGCTTTTTACTTTCCGAACTATCAAAGTATCAAAGTGACCAAGAAAAGCTTTTTATTTTGTGTGTGTGTGTCTGGTTTCTGCCAATCAACAGTTCCTAAACATGACAGAACAGAGATATTTGGCATATGTTTAAATCTGCTCAGACCATGGAAGCAAATGCACTAAAACAGGATAGAAGTATCATGATGTCTACATTAGCAAGTAATGTGGATCAACAAGACTGTATCTGCAGAAAAACAGATGGCACTAAGGAGGTGACATTCACACCGTAAACATTTAGGATTATTACTTCAGATGGTCACTAGACTGGTCTCATGGATTGAATGCCTGAGAGTGGTTAGAGAGCATTAGATACTCTTCTAGAGAGCATCTTCCATTTTACTTTCATCCAAAAGATGCCAGTTTGCATGCTAAAGACTGCTGGTCCTTGATATGAATCAAAGCACATTTGGAAAATTGGTCAGATTTGCTTCAAAAGCTGAATTAGAACTGAACAAAAAAATTATAGCACAGGTACGCCCAATGAATACATATCTTCTCTGAGAAACAGAAAAAAAAAACCTGTTTGCACTGAGGTCTGTGGTGTTTTTGCCAGTGATCAACAGTCTCCTGCCCTAGCAGAGCTCCTATTGATACAGAAATTAGTAGTTTTTATCAACATACAACATTGATTTTACTTAACAACTGAGATCTTTATATCTTAGAGAAAGTTAACAGTTATTTTGCAGGTTTAAAATGTTGAAAAGTTTATTGAGACAAGAAAGGATGTCTGAAAAGACTAAATATTATAAAACACTAAAATTTTACATAAATGCACAATTTTATATTACATGTGCCAAAGACAGAATCTGTATGAAGAATTCACGTCACTTCTCCTTCTCCTTCTCCTTCTCCTTCTCCTTCTCCTTCTCCTTCTCCTTCTCCTTCTCCTTCTCCTTCTCCTTCTCCTTCTCCTTCTCCTTCTCCTTCTCCTTCTCCTTCTCCTTCTCCTTCTCCTTCTCCTTCTCCTTCTCCTTCTCCTTCTCCTTCTCCTTCTCCTTCTCCTTCTCCTTCTCCTTCTCCTTCTCCTTCTCCTTCTCCTTCTCCTTCTCCTTCTCCTTCTCCTTCTCCTTCTCCTTCTCCTTCTCCTTCTTCTCCTTCTCCTTCTCCTCCTTCTCCTTCTCCTTCTCCTTCTCCTTCTCCTTCTCCTTCTCCTTCTCCTTCTCCTTCTCCTTCTCCTTCTTTCTTCTTCTTTCTTCTTCTTCTTCTTTCTTCTTCTTCTTTTTAATGTATAAATAAATTGCCTGTTGGAATCATTCAAACCATGTAATTTCCTTAAATTTTCAATAGCAGACATATTTAAAACATAAGATGAAGTTTATATTAGGTTCCAGTGTAAAACCTGGATAACTCCATTTCATTCAGAAGTCTCTATACACATGGAAGATCAGAAATAATGTATTGTAGCCCCATTTAGCGATATGTGCATCAGTGAAATTAACTCTAGATAATGTCCATATATGGTAACACTGTGCACTTTTAGAAAACCTTGCATTTCAAAATGTAAAGAAGTGCTTCTTCTCACATTTTTAACAGATAGGGGAAATTATTTTACCTATTTCATACTTGCATTTTCTAAGTCCTGGAGAGAACAAGTTAAAAGGGATGGAAAAAAATATTCTTCAGAGCATTTCCTCCACAACAACATTGCTTCACAGCAGTCACAGAATATCATTTAATAGTATTGCTTTTCTAAATTTCAGCTAATAGTATGGCATTCTATGATCTGTTATTGTTATCTACAAACCATATATACCAAAAGATGATATATACAGGAAAATAGGAAGTTAAAATGGAATCTAGGAAAATGAGACATAACTTCAATCTAGGAACGGCCATGGTTTGGAAGAATATATTTCACTTCACAGTGCTCAGGTGGGGAGTAAATGCCTTCTTAATTCTAACTAATATAAGTTCAGCATCTGATCTTTATTAATACTAGATTTACATTGATAGTGAAAGCAGTTAACATTATGTAGAACATGTTTTGCAGTATGCTTTTAGTATTGTAGCTCAAGTGTCTCCAACGTCAGAGAAGACTGCCACATGAATATGAATAATGTATTTTTATTGAACAAAGGAAAAAGGAAAAGTCCTTCTGTGTTTTTATTTTATTTTATTTTATTTTATTTTATTTTATTTTATTTTATTTTATTTTATTTTATTTTATTTTATTTTTATTCGAGGTTCTTTAACTTTTAAAATACTTCTGAGCAAAGTGATCTACTAAAATTAGTGTATGCCTCTGGTTGAATTAAGCAAATGGAAAACTTTAGATTAGAGGAAATAGGAAATAAAGGTTGGGGGATTATTATTCACACACACAGGAAACATCTTTTTGGTATTTATATCTAAAATGGTTACCTTAAATCTTTCTGAGTATTTTAAGCTATTAGATAGCAGCTGAAAGTTGTGTAGACAAGGTACATAGGTTTTGGCATGTATTTTCCTACTCTTCTTCATTTTTCCATCTGTGTCATAAGCAGTACAAGAAGAAATTAGTATCATGTTCCTATAATGAAGTTATGAATTTGAGATTTACTTTGCAAGCACAGGGCTAAAAATGTGAAAATATAACATTACAGAAAGCAGGAGATTGAAATAATTTGTTTTCCCAAAATAATGTGTTGTGGTTTAACCCAGCCGGCAGCTAAGCACCACACCCTCCCCCCCTCCCTCTCTGGGATGGGGAAAGAGAATCAGAAAAATGAAGCCTGTGGGTTGAGATAGAGACAGTTTATTAGGACAGAGAAAAAAAAAATAATGATAATAGTACTACTACTAATGACATGTACAAAAAAAGTGATGCACAATGCAATTGCTCACCACCTGCTGACTGATGCCCAGCCTATCCCCAAGCAGCCGGTCCTCCCACCCCGCCTAGCCACCCCTATATATTGTTTAACATGACATCAGATGGTATGGAATACCCCTTTGGCCAGTTTGGGTCAGCTGTCCTGGGTCTGTCCCCTCCCAGCTCCTGCTGCACCCCTAGCCTCCTTGCTGGCAGGGTGGTGTGAGAAGCTACAAAAGTCCTTGGCTTAGTGTAAGCACTGCTCTACAACAATTAAAACATCAGAGTGTTATCAACATTATTCTCATCCTAAATCCAAAACATAGCACCCTACCAGCTACTAGGAGGAAGATTAACTCTATCCTAGCTGAAACCAGGACAAATTGTAACAGGGTTAAACTTTAATTGTTGGCAGAATCTTTGATAACCTCTTTGACAGATGTTTCCTAAAGTAAAACAGTCATGTAAATATTAGCTATGGTGTAATAAAATAAAATATAGTAAAATATTAGATCATCCAGAAAGGTGCCAACATTATCCAACTACCACTAGAACAACTGTGCTAATAGGTTACCAGCCTAGTCTAGTTTTTTCTTAGTCTATACTATCCCACAAAACAAAGAACTTAAAAAATTTAAAAGAGGAAAGAAAGTGAATTTCCCAATTAAAAGAAACCCACTATACAAATACATAGAATTCATATTAAGAAATTCTTTTGTATAAATGCACTGCCCTTGTAGCAGGTCAGTATGTAGAAGACATACTGAAAAGATTCTTCTCTCCCTTTATGACTATATGAGTGTCACACAAGTAGGTTCTCTCATTAGATATGCACCAAGCTTCAGGCCTACCACAGAGTTAGTCCATTAACAAACACTTTGTTGTTAAATATTTCATTGTTATGAGCTCATGCTTAAACCTAAAGAGCAATCTGTGAAACAATGGAGTGTTAAAGATTTTACTGCCCATAAAACAACATGAGAGTAACTTTTAGAAATCTGCAGAAGAATTCTGGAAAAGGATGGCTTTCTTTGCCTTTTATTGCTTCTTGGTGAATAATTTCTGTTTACGAACTCCCTACAGTAATGCAGAGGATCAATATTAAATCTATTGTGCAAATGAAATGATAGGAAACTCTGAAGCTTGTTACCCAACTGTCTTCAGTCCCTTTAAGATGGTGCCTCTGCAAACGTGAACACAGCATGACTGAGAAGATCCTGTTTGTGGACCTTGACTCAACCTTGGATTATTTATTACTCAACGAAATTTTGTACAGGTAAAATAACCCACAGTGGGGGTTGGGGTAGTGCACTTTTATTTATTACTCAACACATCTCTGCGGAAGGATGTGTTGTCCAGGGAGCAGAAGCTAAAAAGAGACCATGAAGTTTATTCATATTACATTATTCTTCAGCTTGGAGTGCTGCTTTCAAGCTGGCCTTTCTTGGAGGAAATAGCAGGACTTCCATCACTTAAACTTACCATCCCTTTTGGCAAAATATGGGACATGACCTACCTACATTAAGCAAGTCGAATTGAGTATATTGTTGCAGTTAATAATTTAGTGTAGCTTCATTGTGATGTATACCTGATTGCCATTCAGACTTTGTGAAACTCAAACCTCTTTTCACATTCATCTACTTCAATTTTATATGCTAAACTCTTAATGTCTCAAAATACTAAATAATAGTTATTAAAGAGATATATTATCTGCAGTGAGAAAGAAACCTCTCTGCTGTGAGGTACAAAAACATGTTATAGCTTGTTATGTTCTGCTGTATCTATGTGCAATATATGGTTATTAATAAGGCTTCTAAAATCCTTGTGTTTGTCTTCTATGGTAACCTTGATACCTTAAAACAATAGTTGTTATTGTAATGGAAAGGAGGAACTCTGACAGCCCAGACACATGCAATTTTCAGACTTGGGAAGACAGTCAGGACACAGAGCAAAAGCTGTTGGTATAGACTTGTCACCTCAAAACCTCTTGACTGAATGTATCCCTGTCTTCTACCTGAGGACTGTCAGAAAGAATGGTAATTTTTCCAACTCTAATGTTATGATGTCTTAAAATTTGTGTCAGAATTGGGAACATTCCTGCCATTTTCTTACAGAACCCTTCAAATTTCAACAAGACTAACCTTCATGAAAAATCAAACTCTTGACAAAGTAAGAGATTCAAACTGAATGATGCAACGAGCTTGAAAAATTCTGTCATGAAGACCTCCTCCATTTTAATTAAACCATCCTTCATTGTTTTTATCTCAATACATACAATTCCAAATTTTGGCATTGATTTTCTAGTATTTTCTTCACAGAGATAAGTGAACTAAGGTTCTTGCAGTCAAAGCCTTGAAACATTTAACTTTGTTGTATGCGGCAAGTTTGTGTTGATATTTTGGAATTTATGAGCCCACTAGTCCCATTGAAATTAATGTAATGTGTTTTTTCTAAAAAAAATATCCACAAGAAGAGATTTTGTGAATCTTATTGTACAAATTATAACTTTCACATTTAACACTAAAATATACCTAAAAAAATCACTTTTCTCATTTATATGAAAAAGATTTAGTACACTTATCTCAAGCTTAGCTACTGCAGTGAAACCTCTGATACATTGGTTTATTGACAACACTGATATACCCCCAAACAGCCACTGCAAACCTCTGGGAGATTGCCTGTGGCAGTATGTCCTTGTTCATGAGGAACTCATCAATATGTGTGAGTAGAGCTACCAACTTCTAATGTTAAAGACATTCAGCACTTTGGGGATTTAGCACCTGGTTGTACCAGCTGAAAAGTTCATTATTCTGCATGCACATGCAAGCACAGTGGAGTTTTTCCACGTAACACAGAAATGTCTGACATCTTTTTTTTTTTTTTATACATGAATAAGAAACCATAAGAAGGTTAAGTGTTAGCTATTAACTGTAAATGCTCATAGCTGTATTAACCTGCTATGAATACCAGCTGATGCTGTTTGTCATTTTTTTGGTGTTGTTATGAAAATTGACCAGTGAAAATGTTGCATGAATGGCTCAGTGCATAATTCCTCTTTGAAGCTCCAGACTGAAAAGTGAGGCCACGGCAGTCTCCTCAGGGCCTTCTGTCCATAGCTGGACTTTTCTTTGTGAGTAGTGGAGAAAGGAGGCAGAATAATAGTTCTTTTTTATCTTGGAAACCACAGAAACCTTGTCCCAAAGTGATCTTAAATGATAGTGTGGCATTGCAGAGCTCAGAAACATTGGGGTTCTATATGATCTCTATATAGAGAAAGGTACAGGGAAAAGAACGTCTGGAATGACATCCAAATGGGCTCTCTTAGTCTAGTTCTATGCATTAAATGGTTCATACTCCTGGGGAAAAAAATAATAAAAAAAATAAAGATTTGAGGTATTTACTAAACAATTGTGTCAATTGCATTCTTAATGTTGCTGAATTATACAGCTGGATTCCTATCAACACATACAAACCTCACACTCTCACACAGTACTTTCTTATCAATGGACTGTGATGACTAGCACCTGCCAGGGTTGTCTTTTATGAAATTAATATTTTGAAAAACAATATAAACACAGAGAAGAGAATAATAATAATAATAATAAAAAAAAGTTAAAAAAAATGTATGGACTAGAGCAGTCCTATTGATTTGCACTTAACTGACTTTACAGTGGAAAGCAACAACAGTTTGACATCATAGGGCACCCATTTGTTAATTTTTAACAGGAAGCTGAAGTGCTACCAATCATAAAACTGATGGGTAAACAAAATAAGGGAAGAGGTCTACATGTGTTAACATGAATGAATAAGAAATGACCATCACTGAAGAAAGACAGAAGAGTATCACTGAGAGAGCACAGAAAGATTCTTTCTTCTAGAGAACCAAATGACTTCCTTGTCCATCAGAAACACATAGAAAAGTCTGAGCCAAAGCATTTTGGCTTTTTCATAACATGAAAGCTAAAGAAGAAATAATATATTTTTACTGAATTTTGATTAAAAAGCAAAAAGTACAACTGAAAAATCACATCTAAGCATATAACATAAGTGAGTCAGATGTCTAAAGAAAATCACTACAGATGTTTTGTAAAAGGCCCACAAGAATAAGGTCCAAAATGCTGGCCTATTGGTGTCTTGAAAGTAAAGCAATCACAGAGAAAACGATACTAGAAAGAAAAGTCCTTCATGCCTCCTCTCATTTCAGTGTAAAGAAGTAAATAAAACAGAACAGAACTGAATATAGAAAAAACATGTTTTTATTCTAAAGAAATTATAGGAGATGAGTATATAATGTGTCAAAAACAACTGTGTATTCTGTAATACTTGCAGTGGTACTGCCAGAAAACCTTCTAGGAAAGCATTTTCAAAACACTAGAAATACACTTTGCAGGAACTGAAGGATTGTGATAACCTTTCTGAAGATTAAGATGTGGAGAGTCATGCATTTTCAACTGATTGCATCTTGGTAACTCAGCCTGTGATTTCCACCTTGTAAAAGATTATGAAAAGAATTGATGGCTGGTTCTAAACTATCAGGAGACAAAAACAAAAAGTGTTTGAGATTGAAATAGAATTGTAACAGTAAATAATAAAGCAGAAGGTAGATAAATAAAGAAAGGTAAAGAACATTGCAAGAATAATAGATAAAAAAGACAGTTCAGTGCAAATAAATATAAAAGATTGATCAGTCAGCTGATTTTTTATCACGTCTCAGAACCTATAAAACATGTAATGCAAAAAAGAATGTTGTGTAAGTAACTACCTGTTCCATTGATGAATATTGAGAAATTGCAAAGACAAAAATGATTTAAAAATTCTTACTGTCTTTACAGAACTCTAAAGGTTCAGATTCCTTATTATACAATATTTTAGATTTCATAAAGTAGCATGCATACAGAATATATAAGAATAAGATAATGCTGCAATCCTGCATATATAACAGTGAAGGAACAAAGACAGCTGATATTAGCATAATGGAATCAGTAACAGAGTTTTGTCCATTATGAAAGAAGAATGTAGGAAGGGATGTGGATATATCCCATACCTTTAAGTGAGACAAAAACAGACAGCTTGAAAAGTCTGCCATTTACCAGTATGTTGATATGGAGAAATTCTGGGAGAAAACTCAATGGTACTGGCATCAGAAGTCTCCCTTGATGAGAAAAAGCAGGGCAAACTGGGTTAGGAACACAGGAGCTGCCATAGCAAGTTGAGTCAGTAATTCCTCTCTTTTGTTATCCTGTTTTTGACAGGGAGCAGCTATCAGTGCTTAAGAGAATAGAACAAAATATTAAAATGCACACAGTTCTGGAATGACTGTCTCACTGGTGAAGTTGTTTTATCTTTCTCTGTTGACTGGAGTTTGGCTTATTATCTAGAGGTCTAATGTTATGATGGCACTCAAGAAAACCCTTTAAATATAACAGCAAATACTGAGCTTTACTCACATTTTTTTTTTTTTTTTTTTACTTATAAAAGTGTACAAAAATGCTTGTCAATATAAAAAACAGCTGCAGAAGAGCTGGAAGGAAAAGATTGTACCCCAGGCATCAAAGTATTTTGTTATGCTTTTAAGGCTGGCTGAGAAGCTGTGGTAACGCTCCCTTCTCTTACACATGTTGATTTGTATGTGGAAGTTCTATGTTGGACAAGAAAAATCCACAATTTGATTAAATCATATAAAATAAACAAATGTTCCTCTTTGAAACTTGGTTGCTGAAGAATAAATAATTTCAGAAGTGGAATTTCAAAATTCGCCCCAAACCCATAAGCAAGTCTTAAAAATTTGCTGAGAATATTGCTATACTTAAGAATACATTGACTTTGTCTATGACCACCCTGTCATTAACTCTCCAGTTTGTTAGGATTCACTTGCTTGCCCTTCCTAGTACTCTTCCATCCTATCTATAAGATGGTTTTATATTTGGTATGTCCTCAGCTAGACAAGCAGAACACTTTTTTGCCCATAATGCTTGACGTCTCCACACAGAATGATTTAGAGATACCAAGAAGGTGCTGATGGAACTGCTGATGGCACCAGTATGTCTGGGTCAACTTGGTGGTGTCCTTGCCTAATCAGCTACCTTGAGATGAAGGGCAAAGTAGCCTTGGAGCAGTAAGCAACCTTATTTATTGCAGAACCTGAGTAGCATCTGGGTATTGTCCTTGTATGAGCTGAGGAGCCTATCTCATGGCAGGTCAGAAATAATGGGGTCTCTAATATTGTGAATGAAAGTGCAATAAACATCAAAACAGTATAGTCTGAAAGAGGATATGACTGTGAAGTGCAAAATCACAAATGAATATACTCCCATTGTTTATTTCCTTAAATACACACATTCATCTTGTAGCAGATCTCAGACAGTATGCTAGACACAAATGCAATCATAATCCTAGTAGACTGCATGAACTTCAAGAAACTAATGAATCCTGAATGATGGCAGGCTCAAGATGACTTTTTGTCATGAAATGTAGGTGATTATTCTTTGGAAAGAACTTTTTAAATTTACTCTATAGAGAAGCCACAAATGTTTTAGGAGAATTTTTTAGAACAGATTTTGTTACAGATGTTTGTGCTCAAGAACTTAAAAATTTGTTCATGAAACTAAAATAATAAAAGTTCGGGAGAATCACACAAAGAAGAAAGAAAGGTCTGAACAGCATGTCTTTTTTTTTTGTTGTTTGCTTTTCTTCATATTTTGCAGCAGACCATGCAAAAATATACAGAGAAAACAGTAAATGTAGGAAAAAGACTCTTCTAATCCTGTCTATTTCAGTGTCCATCTGCAAAAATAGCAGATGCCAAATGAAGATTATAAACCCCAAAGAATAAAACAGAGATATTCTTTCAGTAGTCTCCCAACTATATATTAATCAGTTCAAAAATATGAATCAAAAAGGATAATTTATAATTAATAATTAATTCCCTATGTTAACCATTATTGTCATTGAGAATATGTATATTTTACTTCTTCTATATTCCACCCTATTGTAGGTTGAATGGAAAACTGCTTTCTCTGTTAGGTATCAGCTTACTAGATATTAATTTTAATAGGTTTCCTTGCTTTTATCGTGAAGAAAAGTGACTACTTCTTTCTTTGCATTCACTATAGTTTTATGATTTTATAGATTTTAATCATATTATTTTTTCCACCATCAGTTTCTAAACTGGGAAATTTGAGTCTACACAGCTTCTTATCAATATTTTTTTTGAGGGGGGGAGGGGGAGGGCAACAAGAATTATCTACAATTTAAAAATACAGATTTATTTAGTGGCATAAAGGAGTTTTTATGGTATTTTTATTTGTCATGTTGATTTCTGTGGAGGATTAAGCTAGCATTTTCAGCATGGTCTTGATAATTAAGCTCAAAATTCTTTTTCTTAAGCATCAAAGCATAATAGATCTCTTACAGTTCATTGCAGTGAAATGATGTGTTTTTTTTTTATTTCTCTTGTGTATATAGTGAAACTCCCCAGTTTCTTACTGTAAATGTTTATTATTATTATTATTATTACTATTACTATTACTATTATTATTATTATTTAAGCCGTTTTGGTATTTTTTACAGTCCCTGGCTGTGGCTTGACCCGTGAGTAGCCCATACAGTGCTCTAGCAACTCTTGGTGGGTCACTGTGACAGGCTGCAAATTGAAGTTCCCAAGGGAGATCTACTTCTGTGCTGAAGATGATTCTAACTCCCAGCAGTCTCTACAGAATACAGAAAGTGCAAGTCTCTCCTTCTGCTCCTAATTCTTTGCAATGAATTTAACTCTAACAGAACTGATTTACTTCCTTCTCCTCAACCAATTTTCCTCTTCTGCTATTCTTTCCTCCTCAAAAACAAACAAAAAAAAACCCAAAACACCACAAACCAAAACAACAAACAAAGCCCAACCCAACCCAACTCAAACTAAGAAACAACACTCACCATCCACAAAAAATATTTACTTTTCAAAAAACACATAACTTTTACCTTCACTCAGTTTTTCGAAATATATTTAATTATACATATATTCCATGCCTCAGTATCAGCCATTTAAAGAAAACTCAAATAAAGAAGAGTTTCTACAGTTATACTTCAAAACAAATTAAAGTTCTCTTTATCTGAAATGCTGATATATTTTTTTTTTTAATCTTGTAAACATATTTTCTCCAGCTTGAGAGATAGTCTGATAATTCTAAGAGGAGAACCAGGCATGTTTTCAAAGTTACATGGCACTAAAAAGCAGACTTTATAGCAGTATTCAGCATATTAATGTGGTTTGATAGTGTGACACTGACAAAGTATCAAATTTACTGTCAGAATTGTTCAGTGTCATGTCATTTGCATAAACTCAACTTCTGGAATAAAGCAATTTCAGACAAAGCTGGCTGCTGTAAGAAAAAGACAGGCAGAAGATATTTCATCTCAGGATACTCAGCCATGGGAGGACAAATGATCATTCTGTCAGAAAAATTAAAGGAAAATGTATTTTACTTTCATGTTCTTATTTCAAGTTGGAAAAGTTTATTGAAAACAGTATTTTTTCTCATAAGCAAAATATTTTACAAACATTTTCCAAGAATGTATTATTTTTTCATACAAAAAGCTTTCATCGTTCATTCTCTTTCTCTTTCTCATGAAGTTGAAAAATTGGACCGGAAGGCATTAAAAATTGGAAGAATTAAGTTAATGAAAGTTTCCCATTTTTTATTTTTATATATAAATTATTAAATATTATTATATTATTATATATAAATTATTTATATATATATATATTTTTTTCCCCCCAGTGGAGTAATATTTTGGGTTTATAAATCTTAGAGAATGGAAAATATTTTAAAAATATTTAGGTTTTATTGAGACATTACTTTTCAGTCTTTTTAATTTTGTCACAAAAATGTTTTGTTCCATACTGAGAAGCTGTTTCATTAACTAAACTTTCATTGACTTCCTCCACCTCATTTTTAAATTTTTCTCTCAACAGAGAAGAAGTGACACAGGTGACTGCATCAGTATTAGCATTTACTTCTGGCTTCTACTGCAGCTGCAGTATAAATCCCCTATAGTGCTAGTGTCTATATAAATAACTTTTTAAGTATCTCTCAAATGGCAAAGTCTCAATTGTGGCCCTCTGTGAATGGAGCATATGTAGAGTGTGTATATAGTCCGTAATAGAATTTTGTTTTCTTGTTTTCCTTTTCAGTTGTATGCTTGTTTTTGTCTTGTATGCTTCCTGCAACATTTTCAGTAATTTAAAAAATATGTTTCTCTCTCCTTTCTCTGCTTTCTATCTTCTTTTAGCTCTGCTGAATGAAACTTAACCTTAGTAACAGTCTCATTTGAATCACGGTTACAAACACAATGTAACATAAGGCAAGAATTTACAAGAATGAATTCAGTTTTGATTTATTTATTTATTTTTCCTGACAGCGAACAAACAAGAATTTTTACTGGAATTTAGAGTGGGGACAGACTATACTGGAAAGGGTTAAAAACTCATAATAGTGTCTTATGGGAAAAAATCTGCTGCAGGAGCATTTTGTCGTTTGCTCACAGTTCTCCAGCTGGGCTTGAGCACATGGAAATAGTTGACCAGTCATTTCAGAAGTAGCTGAACTTCGCATACCACCCGCCATGGAGGAAAATGTCAGGAGGTGCTGTATAAATGGGGAGAGAAAAGTTAACTGGGAAAATTGGGCCAGTTTAGCTTGTAGAAGAGAATACTGAGAGGGGATGTTATCAATGTATACAAATATCTGAAGGGAGGGTGTCAAGAGGGTGGGCCAAACTCTTTTCAGTGGTGCCCAGCAACTGGACGAGAGGCAATGGACATAAACTGAAACAGAGGAAGTTCTGGCTGAATATGCAGGGGCACTTCTTTACTGTAAGGGTGATAGAACACTGGAACAGGTTGCCCACAGGTTGTGGAGTCTCCTTCTCTGGAGATATTCAAAACCTGCCTGGATGCAATCCTGTGCAATGTGCGCTAGGTGACCCTGCTTGCCAGGGGAGTTGGACAAGATTATCTCTAGTGGTCCCTTCCAACCTCAACCATTCTGTGATTCTGTGAAAACCAGAATGGCTCTACAGACTTCTTGCTGTTCATAGTACAATTTCATTTTAATTATGCCTGTGTAATTAGTAATTAGTAATACTGGAATTTCTGTAGGTTTTGAAGTTAGTAAAAACCTTGAACCTTGTATCAAGTGAAGAATTTTTTTTTGTTATTTTGCTCAAATCTGCCACAGTAACAATCAATATACCTGCTTGTGATCACAAGGCAAAAGCTTTGAGGTATATACAGAAAAAAAATAATCAGTGTGTTTTACTCATAATGAAAAACCGTGTGTCCACATAACTTCTCATTTGAGATGACACTGATGGGGATGTTGGATTTTGAAGTACAGACAGGGAAGAGGAGAGACATCTCCACACATGGGGAACTCATCTAATGCTGTCAGAAGTAGCTGAGAATCTTCTTTATAAAAGCTTTTGAAAATGTATCCATCATCTTAGGGCTTATAGAAAAGTTGAATATCATTCTCTCATCTTCAGGCAAAGGACCTTACCTAATGACGAGAGAAATAAGTTAGCTCAGTCTGTTCATAGCTTGAGTGAGAACATGGTGTCATCTTCTGAGACATAAAGCTTTCACTAGCTCACAAGTAGATAGGTTCTGCATTATCTCTTTCTGCATAATCTTTTACACAAATATTTAGATTGATCATATTATTTGCAACATGGAAAATTTCAGTACTGTCCTTGATGTTATACACAAAAAACATGAACCACCAGTAAGACAGGCACATTACTTGACTTTCTTAAGTCAGATAGATAGACTTTCTTTTACAAGAACCAGATAATATATACAGTGGCAACATGTCACCCATTTAAGTGTTTCTATGATTCAACTCTTTATGGAGAGGTTATTTACAGATATGCCAGAACTAGATCTCATTAACAGTTCTGTTGAAATGGAATAAAAAACTACTTTAAACTCATTACCCAGTGTTGATTCTACTCACAGTGCTTACACTGTTCTCATCATAACTGGGGCTTATAAGCCTTCTCTACTCTTTCACCAATGTCTTCATATTGATGCAGAAAAGTCTGTGTTCATATTCAACAGGTTAACGAACTAACACATCACCCTCTGAACTACTTGCAAATAACTAATTTAAAATTTGGGTGTTTCAGAAAGGTGAAATCCATGAAGGAAATTATTAATTAATTAGAGAAATCTGAGGTTCCACTGCATTTGACAGCAATGTGTGTGAACGCTTCCGTGTTTCTTCTCAATGAGTGTAGATTTTTGGCTTTATTGTTAATGTGCGTGTGTGTGCTTTTTTTCAGAAAGGGAAAATGGTTTAGCTGTAGAGAAAAATTGGCTACACAAAATGCAGTTCAACGCACAAGTAAAAAGTTGAAAAGTGTGGTTAAGTGGTTCATTCCTAGTGACTTCTGCTGGTAACAGCTACTACTTTTAATGACACTAAGTGCAACATTTTTAGAGAGAAGATAATCCCTAAACATCTTTCCAAATTTAG
Source organism: Anser cygnoides (assembly GCF_040182565.1). NCBI lineage: Eukaryota > Metazoa > Chordata > Aves > Anseriformes > Anatidae > Anser > Anser cygnoides. Next base: position 125,993,379 of record NC_089873.1, on the reverse strand, counting down.
ATGGCCCTGTAGCTTCTTAGGCTCCCTGACAAACAAAACCACTCCAGAGACAGTGGAAAGTCTTATGACAGGGGGCAGCGAGCATGTCTTACATCTGTTTGAAGTTTTACATCAGAGAAACATCCAAAAGTCAAGTGGATTTCAGGAAATTGTTATGTCTCTAACTTCACAGTTATTTAAGTAGTCTCACTAGGCAGTAGACGTAAATTATCTTCCAGCTATGACTATGCCACTGGAAAATGTGTTTTGTACTAGAAAGAGGCTCACAATTTTATATGTATATGCCCAGTAAAGTAGTCTGGAAGACTTCTCCCCAGCTATCTCAAGCTAAATCAATTCATATTAGATTAAGTAGTTCAAATATTTGGATTAAATTGCTGGATTTTGCTTGAAGTGAATAAAGCAGGATGTGCAGAAACAGCCCTTCTGGCAGGTCAAATTTATATTATGTGCATTGGTAAAGAACTGAGGGCTGTAAACTGAAAGCATGGCTGGATCCTACATAGACTCTTTAAAGTAACCTGTAATTTATAATTAGTACATTTTGTTTGTTTGTTGTTTGTTTGTTTTTATTTAAGGTAACTTTTTATAAGTAAAATACACTCAAGCATGAAAAAAAAATCACTGCATGGAACCTGTTATATTAGACTAGCTGAATTTAGATTGATCTAAATGCATAGCTATTAAATTTACCTATCCCACTACACACTGATCTATTTCAAGTTTGCTCAGAATGAAATAAAAGATTTAAGAAATTCTTACTATTCTTCCACTCCATTTCTTGTTCTCTTTTCCTTTATGAAGGTTCTTTTCTTTTTATTGTGTCTTAGATGCTTCAGGAAATATTTCTCTTGGAATATTAAAAAAAAAAAGAAAAGTTCAAAACACAACCAAATAAACTGTGACCTTAATCTTCTACTAGTGCAAATCAGTCTAAATTCACCAAGTTGGAAAGAACATTAATGTGAATTCCTTACCTGAGTGGGATATCTCTGGGTGGTAGGAAAACTGATTTTTCCTTCCTTTTCCCCTTAACCCATTCATTTAAAAAACCCTATTTTTTTTTTTTTTTTCTGGGCAAGCAAATCTAGGAAGCCTTTTACCCCTGTTTCTGAAATATTTTTGTTGAATCTGCTTGGTCACCCAACATATTTGCAAATATTAATAGAAAATTTAGACAGTAATTAAAGTCTGCAAAGCAGATGACTGTGGAACAATATCCACTCTTTTTTTTTTTTTTATGATGGGATATTCATGAAGTGGTTGCCAGCTTGGAATAGGGATTTTTATCTTTCCTGGAGATCTGTCCTGCTAATGGTTTCAGAGAGTAGTAGTAAGACATTTCAGCTCACTTGAAGTGGCAGATGTTTCTAGCTGATTTCACTGTAAGCCTGAGGTTGAATCAGGGACATTGGTTATAGATGAGGGATGGAGAAGGCTTTTTTTCCTCAGCAGCTTTACAGGCTGCCTTGCTAAGAGGACAGCCTAGGATGAAATTTATCTTTTATTGTTAAGTACTAAGAAAGCTGAAGCAGGAAAGGTGGCTGTGAATAAAAGTTGTGATGACTCATCTCTGATCTCTCTGGTTTGTAATTAGCAACATTTAAAAACATGAATGAGTACAATTGCCTCTCTTACAGAGTGTAAGCTGGCCTTGTCCTCTGCCAGCCCAAGCAATGGCTGTTGGCACAGACAATGCTGTAAAAAGACAAAAGGAAATCCCACAGTGCTAGTGTATCAGGCACTTAGCTGGGAGCAGGGAGAGAGCTCATATTGCTCTAAGAAATAGAGCAATATTCTATATTCTTACTTCTAAATTCTAAATTCTTCCTTCTGTGTTTATTTTCCACTGTGTGCACTGCCTTCTTTACTAGGTAATTGAAGTCAATTCTTCCTTTATTTTTTTTCCAGGCAAATCCACAGTCCTCACTCAGCTCCAAACCCCAAAGCTTATTGCCCTGAAGGAGTTGCCTTCTGTATTTGGAGACTGGGATTTCAGAGTATCCAAGGGGTCTTCGTGGGAAGAGAAAACAATATGAACAGCTGGGGATGGAGAAAGACTCACACTTCTCTGACAGACTCCTTCCTCCCTACTGCTGCTACTTCTCTTTGTCCTCAGGGGGCTGTTGAACCTCTGTGTTAGAAGCCTTTCCCTTCTTCCCTGCATATGTAAAGAAACTTCTGATTATCCATCTAGCTCCTCTGAGACTAGAAATATTTTTCTAATTCAGGAGCTGAAACATGAATGTGATGTAAATGACCCCCATGGCAGGGGCCACATTGATGCAGTTATGAGTAGACAGACCCCTCAGTGAGTTGTACGCAACATTGGCAAAACATTAGGGCAAACAAACACACAAACAAACAAAAAGATAGCAAAAGTTAATTTGTTAGCAAAATAGCTAATAGAGACACCATGTACCTTTTGCATTTGACTATAATGTGTATTGTATTAAGATGATAATAAGATATGGATCTCAGTAAATACAAATAAGGCCCCACATATGATGACATTTCTCCCTAGATTTTACAATGTACAAAGCAATAGAGCCACTCAGTTTACAGGTGCTACCACTGGAAGATGTTTAATATATAACCAAACTCAGTTTGAATAGATTTTATGAAGAGCTGAAACTGTAATCTCAACATAGAGAGCTAAGCATTTCAGTAAATGTACCTGGATGGCTCAACAAGGTATACTTCATAAACCTGTTTTCAGCTATTAACTTCGGCTCATGGAGAATTTCCTGCTGTTTATATCACTGCCAAAGCTTGCTCCATAACTGTTATGAAAGCAATTTTTGCTATTGTTATCAGCGCTTCAACATAGTCGCAATAATGGCCCTGTGCAGGAGATAATAGTGCAGTATGTAAAATACCTTTTTTTTTTTTTCAATTGGTGCTTTGTGTGGAAAGTATAGGAAAAATAATTGCACCACTGAAATTTGTGATATACAGTTACGATACTTTTAATTAAAAGGAAAAGAAAAAGACACCAGGTAATAGGATATTATTTTCTCCCCTTCTAATAGCATTTAAAATGAAAATTTAAATGAAAATTTTAAAACTAAGAACTGAAGCATAATATCACTTAATGGGAATTGTCTGTCTTATATTAAGAAATATATTGGCAAAAAAATGCAGTACCATTTTCAGATTATTTATTTATTTATTTTATAATACTTAACACAGTACTAGACAAGAGCCATAACAGAGATATAACAGGAATTATGAAATACAAGTGGAAAAAAAGATAGGCTCACCATTTGAACCAGACATTAATGCATTTTTTCAAGTTCATGACTGAGATCAGTTACCTTTAACACCTTCTTTAAATATAGAATTGTATGTTTTCTGGGCTTGTATTTGTTTAATGCTTGGGTCAAGAATATATCCAACTACTCTTCTGATTCAGGCCCCAAGTTTTCAGCTTGTGGGAAAGCATCCTCACTAATACAACTTGTTCCCAAAGGCATCTGAAGAGAAGGAAAGGAAAAGTACTGTGTGAAGGGTGGCTTTTGCAGCTTGCTCTTTGTACCTTGAAGGCAAATAGATGCATAGACTTAGAGAAACTGATCTGAGATGGAGCTGATTGTATGACCTTATCCTTAATTCAGTATAATTCATAATGCTTCTAGAAGCATTAAGAGCTTTACCTTGATAGTCAGATTTGGCATATTGACATCCAATACCTCATTTCCTTTGTTTGACTGATGCCTCCTCCCTGATAATAGACTTGTTAATCTACTTCTACTTGTTAATCTACTTCAAACTGATCACCTGCAGAATATAGAAAGAACACAAAGCAGGGGGAAAAACAGATATTGGACTACTTGTAGAAAAGCTTCAGAACCAGCACATCTTCGATTACATTGCCTATTTATAAGTTCCCTTAAGTTTATTGAAAATTATTCTTTGAAGCCTATAAGATTCAGAAAAACAGGGTAGGATGAAACCTATTACTTAGAACTGGTCCTAATACCTAGCTTTTAGCAAGTACTGGCAAGTCATGAGTGTGCTGTGGAAGTTATGCTTACGTTTTTGGGGCAAGGATATGGAAATTTACAATGTAGATTAGTCTGTTTGGTTCAGACAAAGAGACCCTGCCTGCATGTGCAGGGGATGTTCTCCTTTAGTAGTGCTGTGTAGAGACAAACATATGTCAAGAAATATTCGGAAAAAACGAGTACTAATTTACATGGAAATAAAGAAAAAGATGCACATGAGAATATTTAATTAATGTATAGGTACTTTTATGCACTTTTTGCTCAAACTTCTGTACTTGAAAAATATTGGAAATATATTTTCCTTTCCTTTTTGAATTTTAATGAGTTCTGCTTATAATGAGACGTACCCATATTTTATTCAATATTTCTCATTTTTAAAATACTGGAAGCTTACCCACATAACCATGAACGTTTGTCAAATGAGAAAGAACAGTTTGACACGGAGAAGAAAAGAGTATTTCTGTGAGCTCTCTACAGCAAATTTAAGAGTTGGGAAACCTGGATAGCTTAGATAAGATTCAAGCAGGCTTCAAAACATGAAGTTTCTCCTTTGAACTGAACTCTGCTACCTCTGTTTCTGAAGTGGTTATGACATCTACAAGACCCTCTAGCAAAACACTGAATGACGGAAGAAAAGGTACAGCTGAACAGCTGTTTCTTAAACAGGGAAGAACTGCAAATTATAGTTCCTAAGAACAACAACAACAACAAAAACAACAACAACAACAAAAAAAAACACAGCTTTTGTTCCTGTTACTAATAAAAACTAGAAATGTCCTCTACCTTCCTTTCAGGGATTTGTCACAAGATAAACTACTCCTTCTGATGTCAGCTGGTAAGTCAGTTAGTTACTTCATCTTTTGGTAAGCTTCTCATTTTGGTCAAGCCAGAATGAACGGTAGATCAGGTATACTTAACTATTCACTTAAGAGTGGAGATTGCAGGAACATCTCTAAGATCACTGTTGTCTTTCCCATTATTTCAATTTACTAAAATCAAATCTACATGATCATCAAGTAGATATATGTGCCACTTAAGATCAGGCCTAGAACTATTGAATTCCATAGTATATGAAGTGAATTACGTTATTTTTTTCCCTTTTGGTTGGAATAAATTTCCACCACGAAGAGTGTATCTGCTGTGTCAAATTTATTACCTTGGAAAACAACAACAACAACAACAACTGTTACAAAAGAACTTGTGTAAACATTTTGCTTTGACAATTTTAAAAAAAAGAATGTCTCTATTCTACAGTGCAAGGAGTTTAAAACATGGAAATATTTAAAAGATCCACAATCCAAGTGAAATACTCAGTGATTAAAACAAGGTATTTTAAACTAATCTAATGTAGTTTCCTTTATATATTCTCACTTTATGACAATGTGAGATTTTTCTTTTTCTATTGTGTTAAAAAAGTGAGAAGTACAAACTGGGAGATGGGAAAATAACTGAAATCTTAAAACTTATAACAAGCTGGACAATCAGATTACTGTTCAGTTCTACATAAAAAAAAGTTACTATGAAAATTGTGTCAGATTATGTGTGACTATAAAACAACAATACACTATTTCCATGCACCTAGTGAACTGTTTGTCATTCTAAAGTTCAACCTCATACATAACATATTGTTTACATCCAGGCTCTGTGCTGTGCTTTTTTACTTACTGGATTATGGGACATGCCTTGGGACATGGAGTTCTTGGAACATGTCTCGACAAGCTGGAGGAAAATGTCTTATTTATTTATTTATTTATTTATTTATTTATTTTTTGTAACAACATCAACTGAGAAAGGGAAAACAGAATTCAGATCTGCCAAAAAATTCCTAAGTTAATGACATTGGCAGTATTTGATGTGAAATAAATGAGGATTCATAATAGAAATAAATGAGGACTTATAACAGAAATAAATGAGGATTCATAATAGTATTATCTGTTCATTCTCAGAAGTGGACAAGTTTCTTTTTTTTAAATTTTGACATAACACTGGAACGCATAGTGGACTTGAGAAGAAAAAAACATAATTAAAAATAATGCTACTTTTCAAACCAAAAGTACTCCCCAGTTATAATTCTTTTACTTGCCAGTCAGACATTGTGACAAGGAAATTTATTCATTTCTGTTCAGAGCTACTCCTTCCTCTTAGTTGATGCTGACACTTACATGGCCTCATGGATTGCCAGCTATGTTATTGGGACACCCTCTGGTCTGGGGACTTGCCAAGATGATTCTGGGCTTACTTTCACTTTCTAACATATAATCACAGTTTGATTTATGAGTAAATGACTTATCAAGAACATGTGAGAGCTCTGGCATACCTGGGAATTAATCCAGATTGGTGAGATAACCACTTTGAACTTCTCAGTTTTGATGTTTTAGTACTGCAGTTGAAAGTGCTTGCTGTTGTATTTTACTCTTGCTACATTATTCTTTGTAAGTTGAGAAAAAGAAATCACAGCATATTTTAAATAATCTAAAAATCTGTTTCCCTCACTCTGAGCAAAGATACATGTAGATGAAAAATCTTTGTAATATTTCTTCTTTCCAAAAATACTTTGTTTACAAGTGGCTTTTTCACTGCTGTTTTATTTTTCAAAAGCAGATGTTATAACTGCTTAATTCTGAGACAAATTTTCTTCCTCTTCATTGTTTTGAAGAGCTGAAACAAACAAACAAACAAACAAACAAAAAACACAAAGGAATTTTCATGCTGTTTGGAGAAATTAAATCCATATAGAAAAGGTATGCACTGCTCAAAATGTTATTTTACAGAGTAAGATGTCTACAGGATATGCAACAGTCACAGCAAAAATCAAACAACCATAAAATTTGTGAATGCTAGAACAAAGCTCTATCATATGCTTCACACTTCTGACTAAATAAAATTTCTGAAATCTGAATTATGACCATCAGGAATCTCTCAGAGAGCACATCAGTGAGTTTCAATACACATCTGCAATGATCATTTTGTATTATCCTTTGCTATTAATTGTCAGGTTGTGATATTAACTCACCATTTAAATATTATCTCTAAGTATAACCTATATTTCATTTAGGGCTAGGGAGCAAGAAAATAGACCTCTAAGGACTACTTTTCTGAATCAAATTTCTGTGCATTTTTCCATTATGGTAGTATAATTATTTGTACTTTCAACAAAATGTGTGTAAAATAGTATCACATTTTAATTTTCCATGCCCACCCTGAGGGTCCTTTTCCTCTGATTTTGTGTTTGCCTGTGAAATTCACATAGTGTCCTTCTTGAAAGAGCTGTGTTCCTCTTTCTTCTCCCATATTCCAGTCTGTGTAGATTTGTGTTTCAGTGAAGATCTCCCTCTGAAGGCATGGATTAAGAAAAAAGTTGAAAGATTTGCTAAAGACAGGTGTGAATTGTAAACACAGTGCAAGGACATGGAAGAATCAGGCTCAGTTATAAACAATGAAATGGATTGTAACGTTTCTTTCGCCCAAAATACAGTAATGAAATTAGAGTAGTGCGCCCCTGCCTAAATGGTTTTATACACTGAAAACAGGCACATTCATCTTAGTTCCCCATTAGTTCCACAGGTGTTTGTTTCCACTTCTCACAGCTGCAAACCGGCAGCCAGTCCTGTTGTCTATCAACTTCACGTGTCATATTACAACTTGAATCAAGAGACTATCAACAGTTGCCACAGCACAAGATTAGGAAAAATCATTAGGATGTGATGAAAAGAACATGTGAACATATAATTAGGATGAAACCACATTCTTCTTCAAGAACAAAAGACAGACTGAAAGCAGAAGGCTTGGGGCTATGTGGTCTTAGAAATGAGTATATGAACCTCTAATGAAAATAATATGTTCTCCTTCAGAAATTAGTGTTTGCTTACCATTCAGGTAGACAAAGAATCTATATACTATTGCCACTGGTGAAGACTAGAGACAGACAGCTAAACATCTATTTCCCCAGTCTGTTGGAAGCTTATTACAAGGATACACAGACAGAAGGAAAATTATAGAGAAATGTGGTATCAGGAAGATAGTGAATGCTCAGTCTCTCCTATTACGTGCCTGGGGAATAGAAGAGCCGGGATTGCTTATTCTTGATAATTGGGATCGGGGAATGGGTCATAAATGGAGACTGTATCCTCATAGTGTTAATCATCTCTCTTTTTTCTCTGTTTTATCTCTATTTTTCTGCCTCCAATCTCCATCACTAAACACTGTTGACCTATGTGTTTATTTGATTTGAATAGTTAAAGATGAATGTCTTTATAAAGGGGAGACTTGCCACTGCTCTTAAGAAATAAATGCACCAGAAGGCTCACTTGTCTACTAGAAAAGTAGCTTTTAGCAAGACTTTGGAAGGAATTTGTTCACCATGAATGCTGCAGAAATGTGCTGCTTGTCACCATGGAAGCAACGGGAAGAAGGAATAAACTCTCCCTAAATTCTGAGCCTCTTAAAAAGGGTTAGCTCCATGCATGAAGGTGACATTCCCTCATGTTTTCCTCATCTTCCTTCTGATGTCATGAGAACCAAATGTATGAGAAAAAAAATGTAAGTTTCCAGATCTTCCCTTGGACAGAAGTATGGAGACATGATCTAAAAATGGTAAGATAGAAGGGATCAATTTGTGAGACTGAAGTTTCCAGATCATCAAATCTGATGAAAAGATTGAAGTAGGAGAAGTGTATATATTGTATATATATACTTTTTTGATTGTATATCATCACATTTTCATGGTATTTTGTTCTATTTTCTGTTATTTCATTTCCTTTTATCTAGTTTCTCAGAACACTGAGATGCATAGTTATATTCTAGCTACAATGAGAATAGTGTCCTTGAAAACCTATTTAATAGCAATAGCCAACTATCAGTAGAGACTGAAGTCTGTTGACATCTCAAATACTCTAGATTTATATACCTACCTAAATCTAATTCTAAGCTTACAAAGCAGTTCTTAATTCTTGACAGTGCAGAGGGGCTAGGTACTGAATTAATACTGCTGTAGCATGGTTAAAAATAATGGCATGTAATTGCTCTAGGTTTGGAGATTCAAAGATCACAGGAATGGAAATGACCATTATGACTGTGAGGCTTTCTCTGTAGCCTGGATCATATTTTATGCAATATTTTCTAATTCTGAATACTTCTTAGTTGAAGTAGAAGTTTATATGAAGTTAAAAGAAAATCCATCACATGGCTTGTCCTAACAGTTCATCACTACCCTAATAAATATTTCCATTTTGTTTCTAGTTTTAGACATCAACTCTTTTTGTCGGATGAACTACTTAGCAAAAGACAGATATAGTTCTAAAACTGGCAACATCTATAAACTAGCAAGGTGTAAAAAAGGACAGATAATACACCAGATGTAGAAAATACAGGACCATATTGGTTTGTATCACAAAGCCATTCTGAACCTGTTGTGTTTATTCTCAGTGCCATTTGAGAATTCTTAGAACAGTATAAGCCTGTTACAGGAAATCCTGAGTTCATCATCCTATTTGGTAGGTATTTTAAATTTGCTGCTAGCTTTTCATCTATGATTAATAGGTCTGTTATTTCAAATTTGATGTATAGTTCACACAATGTACAAGTGAGTGACTTCAGTATGAACCAGAATGTTTAATAAAACATAAAAGTGAGTTTCAGCTGTACAGTTCTAACTATGCTTAGCATTTTTTTTTTCTCTTTTGATTTAGATTCTCTCTGGCTTTCTAACTTCTCTCTCTCTCTCTCTCTCTCTCTCTCTCTCTCACTCTCTTGTAACAAGTTCTTTTACTATCTTATAAAGCAGATTAAATCTTTACACTAATTTCCTTTGATATCCTTATGTGAGTCTTCTTGATTGTTAGCATTTCCTTTTAGATTTCTAGCATGCGTGACAATCTAACAAGTGTTCTCCATCCTTTTGTTCTATGAATACCAGATTTCATTAAATTCATTTGAAAGATGAAATACAAAATTGTCTGTTTTTGGCAGTTTTTAATCTCTCCAGAGAAACTGTCTACAACAATTTTATTTGGAAAAAAATATGGAAAATTTTTCACTGGGATTTAGGTGGAAGCCATTGATTCATTTCATAGGAAACCATTAAAGAACAAATAAAAAGACTGACACATTTGATAGTTGTTCACAGGATTGGATAATCTATGCCTTAGCCACCTTGACAATAGCTGGCAAGTTGGTCTAGTTTGAATATGAATCAAATGAATATGCAACAAAAGCTGCATACTAGCTGACCTTACAAGAATCATGGCCTGTTGATAAAAAAAAATAAAAAAATCTACCTTCTCAGTGCTAGTGAAGTTGCTGTTAGTTTACTTTCTCCAGCTTAAGCACCCAGTCCCAGAAGGACTGCGGACGGAGATGATCTGCAACCTTGGACATGTGTCCTGCGTGATGCTGAGACATTCTCAGTCTGGTGACAGAGGCTAAGGGGTGCAGTTTAATACCTCCACACGTCTATTCAAATGGAATGGAACTAAAGATGATAGGCTGTAAAACAAGTAGCAGCCGCAGGCTTGCTCAGTTTCAGTCTAGGAGAAGCTGTGTCACTGGGAGGGTGGTGCAACACAGGGACAGGTTTCCGAGAGAGATGGTGTGATCTCTATCCTTTGAGTTGTTCAAGGCCAAGTTGGACAAACCCACAACAGCTGATCTGGTGATGGCAGCATTCTTGCTTTGAGCAGGAAATTGGTCAAGGTGATCACCAGATGTTCATTCCAACTAGCATCCCTGTGGCTTTGTGACTGTATGGTTTTGCTGCACTTGAAATCATTTTGATATGAATGTAATATATCAGGATCCTCTGGGATCTTTAAAAAATATTGGTCATATTTCAATTCCACAAAAAGTCCAAGTGAAAATAATGGAACGGTCTTGCAGATTAACATGCTGTACCAAGAAAGCAAAGATATTAGAATTTATCCAAATCATTGTTACTGGGGCCTTGTGATGTGGATTTGTGAGCTACTCCTAATACGCTCATAATTAATCTGAGAATAATTTAGATGATGGGATCAAATATTAAGAGGTATCAAAGCAGGAGATCAAATGAAAACTCCAAAATAATTGCCACTTAGAGGACAGATATCCAACCATCACGTATGCTCAGACAACTATTAATTTTTGGAGCACGTAAGTAGTTATGTCCTTACAGCTATGAATGCATGGCTGTATACCTTGTCTTCAGAGTTTCTGGGGTCCAGCATTAAAGCTTCCTCAAAATTTGATTTAAACTAAAAAAAAATGTCAGCAAAACTCCTGACTTTTTGTCTCAATGGCAAATAAATAAATAAATAAATAAATCAGGTAGAAATAGAAATTACTGAAATTATATCCATTTGCAACTCCTTTATTTGTTTCTACCTTCTTCACAAGGAAGCCTGGACACTGGCATATGTGCTAGATGCAAACAAACCGATTTCTGAAATAAACTCACTAAATGTCACAGAGCAACCAACTGTAAAGGATGATTTTCTAAGTGGAACTCCTGAGTAGGCAGAATGAAGGGAGGTCCACGGATTAAAATTACTGTTATGTATATTTAGCTCATGAGAGACTGTTAAGCAAAAAGTCTCTTAAAGCATTGGTGTGAATAGCAAAAGAAGCACTGCTGAGTCTTCCTTAGCCATATAGGGCCTGCTCCTGCAGGGGCTCTCCATGGGCCGCAGCCTCCTCCAGGCCACATCCACCTGCTCCACCGGGGGCTCCTCCACGGGCTGCAGCGTGGAGATCTGCTCCGTGTGGGACCCATGGGCTGCAGGGGGACAGCCTGCTCCACCAGGGGCCTCTTCACCACAGGCCGCAGCGGAAGTGCTGTTCCGGCGCCTGGAGCACGTCCTCCCCCTCCTTCTGCACTGATCTTGGTGCCTGATAGGCTGTTTCTCACTCCTCTCTCTCTCCCAGCTGCTGTTCCCCAGCAGATTTTTTTCCCCTTTCTTAAATATGCTCTCGCAGAGGCACAAACAGCATAACTTATTGGCTTGGCTCTGGCCAGCAGCGGGGCCCTTATCTAGTATCTAAAATGGGGCAGCTTCTGGATTCTTCTTGCAGAAGCTACCCTAATGGCCCCCCACTACCAAAACCTTGTCACGTAAACACACTACAAGGATAGACCAGAAGAGAGTCAGAAAAAGAACTCAGGTGTATTTTCTACTACTACACTTTGCCTTTTTTTTTTTTTTTTTTTTTTTTTTAAATAAACTGCATTCAAAACATCATGTTCAACACATTTTGGCCATAATTATGACATTTTCACATCTGAGTTTTTGTACCGCTAGTGACTGTTTACATGAAATATTGCAAACAAGTCCTTGGAATAGGAAAAACACTAAGATTTAGAAGGAGAAGCATGACATGAACTGGTGCAGCAAAATAGCTGTACAGTAGATGTGATATTCTCACCAAGTGTATTCAGTACTGCTTTATATAACTGACTGGTTTAATGATATAATTTGTTACAGACCATTGTTTCAAGGGACTGGATATATTGTGTTTAGTCTTTAAGCAAATGCATTGAATTCTGAATCTAAATCCCTAGTCATTTAGGTACAATCCTAAGCAGTCACTACAAAACAGTGTTTTTAGATTCGTTGAAAAGCAATAAATCAAAACAGCTTTTCAGAAGGAGCAGACTGAGAAATAGGGAAGGAGCCATGATGTGCCTGTAGACAGAAAATACATTTATATATATATATATGCACATGTATAGTTACTCACAGACACATATATGTACAAAATAACATTATTGTAAAAAAAATAATATGTTTAGAATTCTGCTCTCTCTACCATTTGAAGTTTCATTACTGACAAGGAAAGGTAGTGCTTTTAAAAGATGTTCAATTAATGAATCTGCTTTTTACAGTGTGGACCAAAATGCTTGGGGGATATTTTGCTCTAATGCTGTCAGTATGAAAGATGGAAATAAAAAATTTTTAAATACTGTTAGAATATTGTTAGAATATTGATAAGTAGCCTGGTAAATAATGTGATGAGTATTAAGTGTCCAGTTTAATTACTGAGAATAAATAATAATTGAGTGGCAGTATGAGCTGTTTACAAAGTCACACAGCTTGAAAATCTAGCTATTGAAAAGGTTGCACTGCAGGCACCTTACAGACCCTTGATTCTGGTTTTAAATAAAATAAAATAAAAATAAAAATTAAAAAAAAAATAATAATCAAAGGAAACCAGGAAATGCTGGGGGAAACCTGTCCTGAAATGACAGAACCTGGCACTTTTTATGAACCTCCAAACTCACAGTCATTAAACTGCTCTTCTACTTTTTATTTATTTATTTATTTATTTATTTTTAATTTAGAAATGTCCAGACCAGGACTATAAGTTATGTGAATAAATGTATTTTTCAGTGACATAATTGATAAATGAGTTGCATTATATAAACATTTGCTTGCTTGTTAAATACATTTAAGAGTCTCCTAACCAGTATCCTTGATGCTGGATAAGAAGCTACAAAAACAATACAAAATAGTGCCTATATATGTCTGTATGCATACACATAAATGTGCAATCTATTAATCAGTTGATCACAAGATGTTTAACAAGCAGATCTTTGTATTTTTATCTTAAAGGTAAAAAAAATAATATATGTTTTGTGACATTTTTGCTAGTTAATTAAGATAGTCTCAGGGAAAATGAGGAACTCTCTTCCTTCACATCATGAATAGACGAGAATGGACTAGATAAATCATTTCTGAGGACAGTAAGCACTTGATCCAAAGCCTACTGAACTCAGTGGGAGATTTTCCATCATCTTCAGGAAGCTTTGGATGATACTAAAAATATTTTTTTCCTAGTATTTTCAAAGTAGAAGCTACAACCTTAATTAACAATAAAGAAAGAATGTTGCTGTTCCTGTAATCCTTTCCAAAGAAATATCTGATTATTTCTTAGTGAAAAATACACCTTTTGATATATTATTTCACTACATTATAATTCTGGACACAAAGTTTGGACTATTCCAAAAATTTATATTAATTAATTACAATTAATAAAAACAAAAACAACATGCACCTCTAAGTTAGTTCAGTGTTAAATAGCTCTGAACATGACTATTCTAATCTATTTGCAGTATTTGGATACAAAATCAGTAATTCGTGCTTCTATTTTTTTTTTTTTCATCAGGAGATAATACTTATTATTTTCTTTTTGCTTTATTTAGAATACTGACGTACTGGAGCATAGTTCTTTCCCCAGGTCACTTCCTTTACTTTGATCAGGTCAGTACAAGGCCCACATCAAGGCAGATATGAAAGTCTGTTTTGCTACAGTCCCTTGGCTTTGCCATAGCAATGTCTATGCTATGGGAGCTTCTGGGTCTGCAGCTGGGTGGCTAGTGGCTGCTAACAAATTCTGAGAAAGGAGCACAGCTCATACCACTTCACCTAACCTGTCTAAATCTCATTGTATTATTTAAGCTAATTATTTAGGTTGTCTCTGTAGTCAGTGGAGAGGCATAAGCAGCTCAGCTCATCCTTGGACATCCTAAGCAATGTAGGATATACTTGCCTATTTCCTGGAAAAAAAAAAAAAAAAGAAGTAAAAAAAAAAAAAAAAAAAGAAGTGACTGAGAATAACACACCCTTCATTTTCAGTCAGGAATCCTACCCAATCTTTGGCACAGAGCTAAGCTATTTGAGTCCGTGTACTCTGGTGCATAGGTCACCCTGGAGTCTTCAGTGCACCCAGCTCAACAACACCCCCTCTAGCTGAAGGGACTACTCTACAATGGCAATGAGGAATCTGTTATGCTCCTAAGACCCTATTAAATGTGTATGGCAAGTGGGATCCAGAATAGGAGTTATTCAGAGCAGACAGTTAAACTATATTTTACCAGGACAGAGCTTCCTACAAACTGACATTAAAAACAAGAAACATAAAATGACATTGAAACATTAAAAACAAGAGAGTACTTTTTAGACCTCTCTAAGATTTAAGTTCCTTCTTCAGAGCTGGATAAAGGAGTCTTCTCCTTTGAGGACAGACATGAAATCTAGGGGAAGAAATGTCTCATCCTGAAGAGAGAAAGTCCTTTACATCCTATAAAATCTGTTTCAGAGTGCTTTAATACAGAACAATGTTCTGGGAAGCAACAGAGCTAATTTGACATTTGTGTTGTAATACTGATGTATATTACAGGTACATGGAAAAAATACTGTAATCCACACATAAACAGTGCAGAGAGCAGAGGGGCTCAGGGCATGTCTCTTCTTTTTCTTTTAGTCCAACAAAATGTGAATTCATCTCTTCAGTCTGCATCCCTGCACCATAGGTATGCAATTAAATAAAAGATGTGCAGGTATGGAAAAAAAAAGAGCACTACTTCCTCTTGACCTTAGGAAAAATCCACAAGCAGCTCTAGCTTTTATAGAAAAGCTGATGCTATGCCCAGGCAGCATGTTTCAGCATATCTACCTACCATGGCATGTCAGATGTCCTTCCTCTCGGAGACCTGGCTGGAAACACGTTTACTTTCAAGTAGGCATTGAGCTGCTCAGCAACAATCTAAGCTGGGGTGCTTGTGCAGAAGCCCAGAAGCAGAACCACTGCAGAGTGGTTCTACAGGTTTTACAGGGTAAACAAACAAACAAAACAGCTAGCTTATTTGTTTTTGGCATCTCCAGAGGTAGAAGGCACCTGCGGGGTAGTTTTAGCATTGCAGTTATGCCATGTCGGTACCTGACTTCCACCCACATTAACTTTTTGGATTTGATTCTCAAATTCTGGTTTAATTTTCAATGTGAACTGAAAATTAAAATCATTGAAGTCATACGTCATACTTGAATTCAACAGAGCCTGAACACTTGTTGTATCAACAAAATAATTCATCTGAAAATGAACTAAACAAGTATTTAGTGGGAAGCAAATAAGTCTAGCATGTTAACATAATAATAAAGGGATACAGTTAAGATTTCTTCCTGTTGAACCCTGTCAGCTGTTAACACAATGCAATTCATTTAAATAAGACAGAGAGAAATTGCATCTTATAGGCAATGTGTAATGCTGCCCTGCTTCTAATGCAACAGCATAAGTGAACACATTTGAAAAAACAAATTTACAAAAACTGAAGATAAATATACTAGCAAAGTGAATACCATACAGGAAAAGAAATGCAACCATGTACAGTGCTGTTTGTGCGGTGGAAATAAACAAGAATTGATGAGCTTTTATACTGCTGAAGATATCAATTTCCAGAATTATGGATAAAGTTAGTCTGGAGCCTAAAAGAAAACTCATTTATATAGTATAATTTATTTTTTTATATTTTTTTTTATTTTTTCCCCCTGGTATTCAATCTTCCTAATGATTCATTAAATGTGGGTGATGTTCCCATGAAATTATAACTATACCT
Source organism: Anser cygnoides (assembly GCF_040182565.1). Taxonomy (NCBI): domain Eukaryota; kingdom Metazoa; phylum Chordata; class Aves; order Anseriformes; family Anatidae; genus Anser; species Anser cygnoides. The sequence continues at coordinate 125,977,011 of NC_089873.1, read as the reverse complement.
TTTTCTTCTTACGCTTTTATAAGTATATTATATTATATATTTATATATTGGTAAAATGAGTTTTAAGCATAAAAAATAGTAACAAAATTCTGTTAGCCCTACAGCAGCCATGTTTGGAATGATAATACATTTACATTACAAAATGGTACATTTTAAGGCCTGATGTGAGGTCTGCAATATGGAAAGTGAGCAGAATTAACCTGGTTCCTGCCCTTTCCTTTATCCTTATATAAGAGAGAAGGAAAAGCCCCAATTTTTCACACATCAGTTGAAATGCGAAGTTCCAATACTTCTAAGGAAGGTATACAGCTTTGTAGAAAACATACAGAACAATGTGTGTACTTCTAAACTGCTGTGTCTAATTCACATCCTCTCAAACTACAGTCTAATCATTTTTTTTTGAAATTGCATTACCCTTTTTGTACAGGAAAAAAATTGTATGTGATTTATCATCAAGCTGCTTATGAGTATTTTCTTGAAAGAATGTTTACCTGTAGTGGTTAAGTCTGCAAAACTTTAATTTCAACATTATTGCCCTGTATCACAGGGGAAAATATAATTTCCTTACAGGTGGAAATAGTAATAATTTAAAAGTCCAAAGCATTTAATCTCTTCTGCTTTAGGTGTCAAAATGTAACATTAGGTATAGCAGAAACTATTCCATTCCTTTTAAAAGTCAGTTTGAATGACAGGCTCTTTTAAATACATTATTGTATTTGATGCAGTTCCTGATGATGTTACTAAATAATGGCTTAGTAATAAAATTATTTAGGCATCAGATTAGAGCACCCAATGCTAACAAAATTATTCACTGTTGCTAGTGGCTATAAATTGATGTTCACCCTAGTGCTTTTCCAACTACCTGTTCCTTTTTTTATTTCATACTAACTCTTTGCTTTGACATGGCTGCTAAATGTTGTACTTTGATTGGTGTTTATTGGTACAGGCATTTAAGAAATAACAGCAGTTTTATCTCAACACAGTTATTAACAGGGACTGTGAGTTTCAAGAAACTGAAATGGTAGTTTTGTTTCCACTTGTGGTGCTTCCAGTTCCTCTCAGATGGCATCTCAGGATGCATTTCCTCTCAGATATAATGATTTGAAATCTGATGTATAGGTTGACAGTGAGAACGGCTAGACGTTGTTATAAAGTTATGACTGCTGAGTGCCCCTCTTGAGATGATTACCGTGGGTTCAGCACAGGCACAGCATTCACATCTCAATTAACTGGCACTAGCAGCAGTAGGACAGAATGACCTTTTTGTAAAGATAAACAGGTCAGTTTAAATATCCAGAGGTACTTCAGAACTTAATGAGAACCGCTTTCACATGCTCTCAGTAGGTAAGGAAGATGACAGTTTGTATGGTACCTCTTCTGCAACAACACTGCTACACACTCCCTCAGATCTCATGTTGTCTCCTTTTCCCATTACCCTTCTCAGCATGAAGCTTTTCAACATGAAAGATGTAGGACTGACTCTGAGTCTAAGAACAACAACCGGTCTTATGCCTAAGAATGTTTGTAAAGGATCTTGCACCAGAGTGTTTCTTTAACAGGGAACAAATCAGCTTAAACCATCTCTGTGCAGCAGATTGCCAGTCAGCCAGCACATGTGGCCTTGACAGAGGAGGTCTGAGACAGGTATAATGTGCCTAGGAAGGAAGCTTTCAGATCTAACTCAAAGTATAACCCTAACCCTAACTTCCCTCCTTTGCAAAGCTAAGGGAGAAGTTGTGCTTTGGAGAAGTACTTTAGGAGTGGTCCTTGTGTCAAGGAAAAACACACCAATGAGAGGGTCTGCAGGCAGTGGATGGGATCATGGGTCAGGCAGATACAGCAGAAATATCTGGGGTCAGGTAAACCTCTGCTAAACAGTGTGGAAAAAGGTTACCTCTGTGGCATGTGCAAAACTTTCTGAATTTCACATCAGCAGGGCTTTTGCTCCACATACACTGAGCTTACAGAATGACCCCTTTCCTCAGTCTTTTCCTGAGATTCATAGAATCATAGAATGGTTTGATTTGGAAGGGACCCTAAAGATCTTTTAATTCCAACTCAGACTTGTAGATACCAGCTGACATCATATAATTGTTATCTCAGCATCACCCAGGATTTTGCTGTTGTGTGGGGTGGTGCTGGTTTTGTAAGAAGGCAAAAATAAAAGGAACAGTCCTCATTTCTGTCTCTTCTCCACTCATTGTAGAAAGAAGCTGTGCCAAGCAGTGTTGCCAAATGCTGGACAGCTGGCTGCTCTTTTTGCCATTTATAGTAAGGGCATTTGTATGACCATACAGTGGGAAAGCGGACTGTACATGACAACACAGAGAACACAGCTGCTGATAGTACTTTATATGTCCAGCTTTGACACCACTTGAGTCTGTACACTTTACAAAAATGCAGTTCACACATAATGCACTTCAGAACTGAAGGTCTGACATAAAAACTGACGTGACCATAGTATAGTCAACCTAAAACCTAAATGTGGATAACTCTAATATGTTACTCCTATCAAATATGAAGAAAAACTACCATCATCACTATGCTGTAATGCTAATCCCTTTGCCTGAGGTTCAGCATTGCATTTGTCCTTTCTTCAGTGATGCTGTACAGCGGTGTCAGCTGGGGTTTCAATTGACTTTTAAGCCATTTACCATTCACCAGCAGATCTCAGTATCAAAAAGAGTGTCAAAATGGCTATATACCACATTTTCTTTTACTGTTTCCCAACAATGTTCTGCCATTGGGAATGCGTAAAGGGCAGCTTTACGGAGGTGTTTATGTTTTTCAGCCTTCTGCATGTGAAATGCAGGAGAATACTTTTCAGTGTCAATAAAGGCATACTATCTAAGGATTACCTTAATCAAGGGACTATTCAGGAGAGTGGATGTGCCAGTCTGGATATTTTGCATAGCAGTCGGTCTCTCCAAAAGAGTTTTTATTTAAAGCACTATTTACCAGTTAGTATAGCTGTAGTTTGTCCAAGCTACAGATCAGGCACAGCTGACTTTTTTTTTTTCTTTCTTTTTTCTCTTTCTTTTTTCTTTCTTTTTTTTTTTTTTCTTTTTTTTCTGCACTACCTGTGCTGAATGTACCCAGTCTCTCTCACTACTTTCTCATTTTTCTCAGGACAAGCAATTCCAAGAGTACTTATGGACTTGCTACTATTCCAAGCTAAATGTGAGAAGCTATCAGGACTGTATTCAAAAGTAGGTAGAAAGGGGCAAATTTCAGAAGAATTTAGATGTTCAGAATATGCTTTAAGAAGCTGTCCCCTAGTATTCAAATGTGTCTGCCCCGAGCCTTCTCTTCTCTAGGCTGAACATTCATGAAGCTTCTCTCTGTACGAGAGCTGCTCCTGCCCTCTGATCATCCTTGTCACCCTCCTCTAGAATCGTTCTAATATGTCCATGTCCTTCTTGTGCTGGGGGCTTCAGAGCTGAATGCAGTACTCTAGAAGGGGTATCACAGGAGCAGAGTAGAGGGGGAGAATCACCTCCCTCAACATTCTGGTCACACTTCTGATACAGCCCAGGATTTGGTTGGCATTCTGGCCTGCAAGTATACATTGCCAGCTTATGTCAAGCTTCTCATCAACCAACACCCCCAGGTCCTTCTCCTCAGAGCTTCTCTCAATCTATTATCCACCCAACCTGTATTTGTGCTTGGGATTGCCCCAGCCCAGATGCAGGACCTTGCTCTCGAACCTCGGGAGGATTGCACAGGCTCACCTCTCAAGCCTGTCTAGGTCCCTCTGGATGGCATCCCTTCTGGACGGCAACATGTTGACCACACCACACAGCTTGGTGTCACTTGCAAATTGCTGAGGATGCACTCCATCCCACTGTCCACGTCGCTGACAAAGATGTTAAACAGTGCCAGTCCCAACACCGACACCGAGACAGAACCTGCTTTTCAGTAGTTTCTGTTTCCCTCCCTCTCCCAGCCACCCCCTCCTCTTTATTTATTTATTTATTTATTTATTCTTATTTTTTTCCCTGAGGGCTTAACACATTTATTACCATGCAGATACAAATTTTGAATTTTTTTTGAGAGATCATCTTACTATTTGCAATCCAGTGCTTCGCTGTAAAAGAATTGATTTGTTTTTCATCTATATGTCATGCTGTAAAGCGCACACACTGCGTGAAAACAGCTCCCAAGTCTGCTTAATTTATAACTTACATTCCCTGCTATTTTTACAGATGAAGGAAAAAAAGCATATGAACAAATGGTCTTTAAAGTATGTTTCCATTTTAATTTGCTGTTCTACTTGTGATTATTTCTTTCATAATTTTCTTATTTGTCTCCTACTGTTTTTCTACTCCATATTTTAAATCCCCAGTGCCTACAATATGTAGCGGTAATACTAATGCTGTTACGGGTGACCAAGTTTAGTGTATATATTTAATCCAAACAATCTTTTATATTGGTCAGATTAGTTTTTCATAGTATCCAAATGAAAAATCATTGCTGCTTTCAAAAACAGAAAAACAGCTCATTCAGCCATGTTTTCAGAAGCATTCTGTTTGTAACACCTGTATGTCACACCCACATTTCTTTGCTTTAGAGCTTTTTATTTGATTGCCCACAGTGATCACTACATGCTCCTTACTTTTCCTTTCTCTTTTAAAACTCAGTGTCTAAAACTGAATGCTGTCCTCTACATGAGGTCTGTCTTAATTCAGGTTCAACAAAAAGATTTTTCATAATCTTTCTCACGTTGTTTCAGAGAGAAACTCCTTGCTTTTTTGTAAGATGTACTGGAGAGCTAATAGTCACTCAATAGATCATCAGTCATTTCTATAAGACAACTGTTTGACCAGTTAACTGCCATTTTGTGGTTAAAATTCCCTGTTTATGAGAATCATGTTAAGGTTATCTTCTTATAATTTAAATTTACAGCTGCAATAATTTATGGTTGAAAATTTAATGCAGGTGCAGTGAATCTGATACATTTAATATACTTTTTAAATTTGTTTAACCACATCCACCAGCATATTCTTTAAGATTTCAATGAAAATGTAGAAGATGGACTCTGTGGTACTCAGGGATCTTGGTTCCCACTTGTTGAGATTGAGTAGCTAAGTAAACCTTCATCTTCTTACCTGTACTCCTTGGTTTTCAACCAATAAAAAAGGAAGCTTGGGGAGACTGGAGAGTGTTAGGAGATTTCTGCAGCACAGAGTGCAACCTGCAAGCAGCAGAGAACTTCAAATTGTATCTTGTAATTTAGAAATAAATTAGGGGATCAGAAACAGTCATAGGTAAGGCCTTTATTTTCCAAAATAAGAAGGAGGTGTCAAGGATAGTTTTCTATGTTCTGAATTTATTGTCTAGATTAATGTCCAAGTTATTCCACCTATGACACACTTCCCTTTTAGTATTAATCTTATCTGGAGTGGTTTCAGATTAGTTGAGAGGAGGATGAGACTGACAAAATCAGTCAGGGTTTAAGAAAAAGAACAGGAAAAATCCTGAAGGCAGAGGCTGCCTAGATAGTTTTGAAAAAGAAAGATTTCTGAAAGGTGAAGTTCAAGTAATGACATTGCTGACTGTCAGTACCTACTATAGGTTTTGCCTCCCTCCACTTTCAGTGACTTAAGGAAGCCCCAGAGCCCTAAGATGCACCAGCATATGGCTCTGATGAGTTCAAATCATGTGTCTCTCCTGGTAGACCTCGTCATAAAGTCACAGTAGTGTGTTAGTGCAATTGCTCAGGAGGGACAGTTAATCTCGCCACTTTAACTGCTGAAGAGGCACTAATGGGAAATTGATAAGAAGCTTAATGTTATTAAACACCTGTGAGAAACAATTTCAAGCAGAAGGGAATTCTGCATCACTGAGGCCATAATCCTGTATCCATACTTCCTGATACTTTTAAGGTAAAATCCAAAACAATTAAGGGTCATATTTTAAAATTGTTGTATTCTTTATTTTCCCATGTAGCAATCTCAGAGAATTACATAACAAACAGGTAATCATGAAATAACCATTAAAGTTAAAAGTTAAAGTTAAAAAGTTACATTGCATTGAAATTTCCCTTTTGTTGCTGAACTGAATCAGAAACTTTATGGAAAGTATCTGATGACTACAACATCAGAAAGAAAATGAGGCTTCTTCTGACCTGATGCAAACTGAGTTGCTAGTTAATTGTTCAACCTTGGGTAAATTGTTTCATGTGTGAAGGCCAGTCTCAGGAAAAGACACAAAGGGTTGAAGGCAGACAGAGCCTCAGAGAGCCCTTTTGTACTCTGAATGACAATGGCATGAGCTAAGTCATGTCTAGGAGCCACAAGATCATGTGTTGAAATAGAATTACGCCCATGCTAACATGACCACCTAATAGAGAGAGGTTATTAATATCAGCATGGCCAAGTGCTGCAACCTCCCAGTGAGATCTGGATCAAAGCTAGCTTGAAGCATAGACAGAGCTGTCAAGTATGTATTGAATCATATTTAACCTCCAGTTTTGAGTACCTACATCGTTTAATGGGTCTGTCTTCTGTGTCACTTCCTAGTAATTCCTTAGTAACCATGTATCATTAATGATTTACATGAAGGAAGATAAACAGCATCACATAATTTGCGATCTTCTAAGAGAAAAAGCAATTTAAGTATTGTAAGTGTTTGAATTTTCCAAACTTAACCGTGTTTTTTCATATATTATCCCCATGCTTTTGCAATGCTGCAATAAGAATCAGCAAGCATTTCCAAACTAGAGGTTCTTGGAAAGAAAGGAGAGTAGAGTGCAGACAAATTTTGTCTGTGAGGTTTCTCATACTTTGGGGACTCCTTTAGTTGTTCAGACCACTGACTTTTAAGTATTTATTATTGCAAAATTCCTTTTTCTCCTAATATGCTGCACTGCTAGCAAGGAAAGTGTATGTTAAGAATGGAGGTGTTTTCTGTGTTTTGCTCAGCAGGATGCAGAACAGTCAAAGCATAAGACAACTATAAATTGATGGAACTAGAAAGTGAATGTTCAGTGAAGAAATATAATCATTTATAATCATATTTATAATTATTAAATATAATTATAATTATTAAAGTTTTAATAATAGGTATGATTTAGTAAATCAGGAATTTTATCAGATTAGTTGCTATTTACCAAATGAATTACAGATTTAATGCATTTGTGTATTGAAAATCTAAAATTTATTAGCATTGAAAATATTTACCAACAGAAAGCTTCATGTTGGAAGAAAGGCACTGTCCTCCCATGACCAACACATTCCTTCATGCTTTTTTTCTGAAAATGTTGTTGTGTTGAAGGCAATGGGTGGGCATTAGGGAGGGAAGCTCTTGTTTCCCTTGTGCAGCTGGGTGCACTCTGGCAACAAGGTGATGCTGCATTTGTATTTGCAACCACAGAATATGTTGACCCAAAAGAGCAACAGTTCTGCAGTGTAAAGAGGGGAAATCAGAGAAACACAAGCACAAGCTGTGACAGTCATACTCCAAAGAGCAGAATATATCAGGTTTAGAAGTTACTTGCTTTCTTTGTTTTCTAACAAAATCTGTTTTCAAAACCCTTGGGGTGGAGCAGCTGACTTCAAAGAAAACATGGTGGTTGCTTCAAGCATCCGGCCAGTTTGGACCCACGTTTCTGTTGTGTGAGCCAGTTTGAGCCTGCCTGCTAAACTCAGATTCTGAACTTTAACATCGCAAATACAGGAAAAAATAAAATGCAGATTTATTCATAAATGCAAAAATAGAATTAGAATTATATTAGTCTGGGGTTACAAATTAAATAACAAAGCTTTGTTAAAAATAATTTAGGAGGTAAAATCTCCAAATCTATCTGACTTCATGAGTTAATCTTCTTTCATTTCCATAACCATTGAGGCCTTTTCCATGAGGTCTTCACAAACAAAAAAAACAACAAAAAAAAACCACAACATGATCAGACTTCTTTGCAGAAAAAAAATAATTTATCTCAAAGTTTGTAGCTGATGCATTATCAAACAGGAAGAGTTTGGGATAGTTTTGAAGAATTTATACAGAAAGTGCAGTTTTCTGTTTACCAAGCTGTTGATCTGGTAAGTTTAAGTTACTTTTAAAGATACAGAAAAAAAAATAAATAAAAATGTTAAGGTGTATTTCAAGAAGTCAAACCAACAAGCAAGACGGACAATATGTCAGTTTAGAACAGTTACACCATTAGAGATTTCTAGGCTGAAATATTTCTGAGGCATAAAAAAGCAAACAAAAACAAAATCACCTTGAAATACATCACATTTCTAAAAAATTCCCTTGAAACAGAAATTCTAGACTGCAACTACAAGAACTCAGGGTGACACGTCATTGTTATATTTCTTAGGAAATGCAAGAAAAATGGACAACTTAGGATATGACAATGTAAGAGCAGACATTGCTAGTGTTACAGTTCTCAGGTGGGTTTTTCTCCCAGTGCTGGGGAATATGGAAGTCCTGGGAATTTGCATCTGTATGGACCCACAGTGCTGCACTTTCCAGTGTTATACAATCCATGGAGGAATTATATATATATATATATTCATTACAGAGTGGAGCTTTGTGCAAATATTCTTGGTTCTACAGAGTATTTTGTTCTGATCTATCTTTTCCAATTCTGCTCAGCCATTTCTACTAGAACTTTATTGGTGAATGACTTACAGCTTGGCACTCAAGCTATTCAAAACAGTAAAGGAAGTTACTTGGGGGAGAAATTTATTTAGGCTTTGGCTTAACTTTTTTTCAGCCCTAAGCATATGGAAAATAAGTGAAAAACATACTTTGACTTACTTTGTAATCCTAGCAGTGAAAACATCCTTAAATGTCAGTTGTTTTACAGACCACAGATATTCTGAACTTTCTTGCTACTGATCACAGTCAAGAAGTGTTTTTTTTTTTTTTTTTTTTAAGGGTGCAGAGTAGCTACAAAGGGAGTTGTGCTTTGCTCTAACAGGGGGTCTAATCTAAATTATTGTGAATGTATCAATGCACATTGCTTTTACTCTGCAAAAAAGAAAAATAATGAAATAAATTGTTCTATCAAGATCTTTTTCTTCATAAATTCTGATTCTCAAGAGAACTATTGATTTCCTGTAACCTCTGCTCCAACTCTAAACACAGGAAAAAAAATGTTATAAAATTAGCAATATTTGCTGAAGGCTGCACAGGTTCTGAATTTTTCTATCACATCTCCTTCCCCTCTGATATATTCTTGTTGAACAGAAAGTTCTGTAGTGAAACAAAAAGCCAATGTTTCAGCAACATTTATTTATTTATTTATTTATTTTAAGATTCCCAATATCTTAAGGGGAAAAAGGCACATTGTGGACTGTGTAAAGTAAGTATTATAATCACATTTTATGGACTGTTCTGATGGTATGCTGTATGTAGTCTGGCAGTAAGAACACAAATACCATGAATCCAGTTGAGATAGCAAGCTTTTAAAACAGGTAGAGCTAAGGTTGGGCTGTCAGTCTTATCTCCACTTTCTTCATATTCATGACTTATGTGGTAGTTTCTTTTGTAAACCTAGAAGTGAATGAAATATTAATAACACCTTTCAGTTTGTGAATTTGAAGAATATGATTTGGCCTTCATGGAAGTGTTCACACTCAGCTTTGAAAAGTTTTGCACAGGAAGATATGGCTAATTCATTTCCAACATGTCCTGGTGTTCTTGTGGCTTGTGTGCACCTCTTTGCAAACTCATGTACAGGTTACTCTGATATCAGACAAACATTAAATCAAATTCTTCTTGTGGTGGTTTTATCTTGCTAGGCAGCTGAACTCTACCACAACCACTTTCTCACTCCCTCTGCTCAGAAGAGGAGAAGAAGAAAGAAAAAAACAACTCACAGGTTGAGAATAAGGATAATTTAATTATTAAGGTAAAATTGTTATTAAGGGAAAAAATAATTTAACTAAAAAGAAAAGGAAGAGGGGAAAAACAAACAAGCAAACAAAAAAACACAAACAAGGAAAGGCTGTGTGGAAGCACCGAGAGAGAGGAAATAAATTACTGTCCACTTCCCATCTCTGCGTGATGCTTGACAATGTCCCTCGTAAAGGGCCTCAATGTGTGTAGCCACTGTTCAGGAGGACAGACATTTTCATAACGAGAGCCCGCTGCTCTTGTTTCTCTTTTTCACCTTTTATTGCTGAGTGTGACATCATATGGTGTGGAATATCCCTTTGGTTGGTTTAGGTCAGCTGCCCTGGTGATGTCCCCTCCCCATCACTTGCCCACACACATCCTGCTGGCTCTTGGTGGGTTGGAGGGAGTCCTGATGCTGTGCCAGTATTGCTCATCAGTAGACAAGACGCTGGTGTGATACCAGTGCTGTCCTAGCCACAAGTGCAGAGCACAGCACTGTATGGGTTGCTTCAGGAAAGTTATGTCCGTACCAACCAGACCAAGTACAATTCTCTCCCTCAAATAAATAAATAAATAAATTACTTTGGTCTTTTAATTTATGCTTGGTCTAAATTCATTTGGTCTAAATTCATTTGCACTGGCACAACCACGATGCTACACGGGAAGTTGCTTCAGTAACATGTTTGCTGGAGGCATTTGTATTAAGCCTATATTCTGAAAAAAATAAAAAAAAAATAAAAAACCTATTTTTGGGGAGGCCTTCTTGTGTGCGTTTTTGTCAGCTATGATTTTAGTTGGTGTAATTGGTGAAATTGGTGTGAGCATCAGGAAGGGTGGTGACAAAGTTTCAGTGATTAGGGAAAAGGAAAAGATGGCCTTTGAAGAAGAATAGTGATGGAATCAGACATTAGAGAGGCCACAAGACTTTGAGACTCAAATCTGAATTTTCATTGCCTATCATTTTCATTTCCAATTCTTAACTTAAACTTTGTGTTTTTGAAGGACATTAGAGAGTTTCATTGGTCCACCTGACTGGGAGATGATCGTTAGCATGCAATCTCTGTTCCACTTTGTCTTTTCAGTTAGTTTTATACAGCAAACAAAAAAAAGAAGTGTGCATGCACAGGTACTCCAATTTTTCTCAGATTTTTTTCAGTGGCATTTTTTAGTTTTCACCCCTTGCTTCTCTCAGTGAAAACTCACGTGGCTTAGAAGTATTCATCGTACAGAGGAATACTTGAAGATATCTCTAAAAAGTAAAGGATATTTGTGAAAAGTTCACATTACTGAAAAGAGAAGGAATCTTCTTTCCACAACAGGAAATCAGTCCCATTAAAACCAAACCAAACAAAAGCAAATGAAACCACACCACAACCAAAACAAAACAAAGAAAAAAAAGAACAAAATAACCCTCATGACAAATCACACAGCTCTTGTCAGAAGGACTTTGACAGAATTTTGGAATTTTGATCTCTGTTCCCTGTCAGTTTTTGTGAGTTTACAAGACTCAGAATTTTGATTTGTTATTTTTCTTATTTACTGTTACTTCTGATGATTCCAAATCTAGTTGTTGTTGTTATTATTATTATTGTTATTTGCCATATACGTTCCTCCATCTGTCAAAACCTGAATGTATAGTCTAGCATGATGAAGACCAGAGGAAAAGCAGATCTAAAAGACAATCATATCATAAGCTTAAATATAAGCTCTACTATGAATATATATTTTTCTTTAACTTCTGAATTGTGTTTCTTCTGAGATTTTCATTAATAAGAATTCGGAAATGCTGACAAGGAGGGAGTAGATTTAGGAATAAAATGATGTGCACTTGAGGATGAGCATATGGATTTTATCAGTAGTTTTGCTGTTACTTGAGTAGTCTTCACAGAGCTTTCTAAAGGGCTGCAATGATGCAGATGCCAAAATTAAGTCTGCTGAAATTGAATTTTTCCTTTGCTATCTGTAGAAATGCAATTAAATAGGACAATACAAAGAAAATCCTATTCTTTACAAGTGCTTTCATTCTGTTTTGTATTTTCTCCTTCATTCCATAAAATCCTTTACTTTTCTGATCAATGCAGGGTCAAATAAAGACAATCACCAAGAACAGCTCTGAAATGTGCCTTTGGCATTGTGGAAACTTAAATGCTGCAGACTGTTCTGGTTGCCTGAAATACTGCATTCCAAAATGAAAACATAAAGTAGAATACCAATGACATGCAAATTAGAAAAATCAGTAGCAGTTATGCTTATATGGTACTAAAGATAAACAAACTGTCTTGTTTGTATTCTACAGCAATAGATTTAACTGAAAACAGCTTTTTTTTTTTTTTTTTTTCCTCTAAATAAAACATTTCCTAACAACACAAGTGGCTAACTTGCAGTGGAAAGTCAGATGAATCTCTGTGTTGGCTCAGATTTGGGAAGCACAGAGCAAACTAAAAGCAGGAGTTACAGTGGACTAGAAATGTGTCTTACTGCAGGTGGCTCTCTGATATTATGTGAATATCCAATGTAAGGAATTTTGAGAAAAACAAAATATAATAATTAAAATGACAAAATATCACTATTTAGGTTTTGTATCACTGAATTTACCATTATATGATAACAATCTAACAAAGTTTGAACCTAGTTTGACCCGAATTATTAACTTTTGATACATTTATTGAATTATGTATTCAAGGAAATACTGTACTTTCAAGCAAATGTTTCAACACGACTGAATTATTACCAGAGCTGGGTTAAAATTTGAAATGCTTAAAGCTTTATTGCTTTGTGGCATGGGCTAGGGGATCAGTATATTGCTCATGGCATCAGAAAAAACGGTGGTCTTAAATAACAGTAATTTTTTTTTGTATTGATATCTACACTCTTTTGTGAAAATGTTTAGCAAAAAAAAAAAAAAAATCAGAAAGGAAGGAATGACCATCCCTGAAGGGCTGGCACATTGTGGAACAAGTATGACTTCAATGCCAGAGTCCCAGTGAGCTAAATGTTATGAAAAGAAATAAGAACAGAGTAAGGACAGAGAGGGGCATATTTGAAAAGAAATAATGGCAAGTCAAAGGTTCAGATTAAATCAGCTTTGGAAAAGAACACAATTGTAATGTTTGTGAAGTATATTACTTTGGAGAAGGAAAAAGTCTTTTCAAGGTTGTAGAAAGTTTGAGCTGAGTTTTGTTTATCCCAAGACCAGCTCTTCTAATTTGTGCACTTACACTATAGACTTCCCACAGCTTCCTCTTCACTCAGAGGAAACCCCTCTTATTAAAACTACATGATGATTTTTCTTTTCCATAGAAAATATGCGGAATTTTAAGATATAATCAAAAAACATATTCAGTGTCCTACACTCTGGAAGCCAAACTGATTAATAAAGTACTTCCTTAAAAGTAGAAGTACACAATAAAAAGTGAAACTGTCAAATTCTTATTGAGATTGATTCTAAACTACAGTTCTAATATCATTTTTTTTACAGTTTTAAAAATGATTTAGAGATATAATTTCAATGAGTGGTTGAACTTACCTAACTAATGCAGTTCCTGCTGTAAAATATATGTCATAGATATTTGGTTTTCTAATGATAATGTAAAATAAACAGATATAGAGATACACACATCTTGCTTAATTGTTCTGGGAAAGTTAATTCCTAATAATTTCAAGACCAAGGAAGTAACTTAAAATCTATAATTAATACCATTAAGTGGATAGCAATAAACTCGTTTTAAGGTTTAAAAGTTTTAAAGTCACAAATTATAACTTCTAACAAACAATAAAAAAGTGTCATTCAAGAAGTGATATTCACTTTTTTACCTTTGGGGATTAGTGTCTCAGATTTTCTCTCTCTATATTTTTTTTTTCTAACATATCTGTAATTCTTGTGAAACCCAGTCAGGACAATAAATCCTAATTTTTGGTTTTGCATTATTATGACATTTTTAATTAATAATATAAAGGTACTGCTTAGTATTTAATAGTGAATGAATTTTCAGATTCTTGTTTGCTTTTGATAAAAACGTAATATTAACAGGAAATATTACCAGGAATATCTGGTGGCCTTTCATGATGGAATGACTGTATCAGTTCACAAGGGAAGACTGACTGACATCATCTACCTGGACTTTTGTAAGGCATTTGGTATGATCCCACATAACATCCTTACCTCTAAATTGGAGAGAGATGGATCTGCAGGATGGACCATTCAGTGGATAAGGAATTGGCTGCATGGCCACAGCCAGAGAGTTGCAGTCAATGGCTCCATGTCCAGGCGGAGGTTGATGTCCCTCAGAGATCTGGCTTGGGACCAGTGCTGTTTAATATCTTTATCAATGGGATTGAGTGCACCCTCAGCAAGTTTGCAGATGACCCCAAGCTGAGTGATGCAGTTGACACAACAGAAGGAAGGGATGCCATTCAAAGGGACATGGAGAAACTTGAGAAGTAGGCCCACATGAACCTAATGAGGTTCAACAAGTCTAAGTGCAAGGTGCTGCACCTGGGTCAATCCCAGTGCATGTTTGCAGCCCGGAAGGCCAACTATAGGCTGCATCAACATGATAAGAAGGTTGAGAGAATTGATTGTCCTCCTTTGCTCTTCCCCCATGAGGCCTCACTCAGAGTGTTGCATCCAGATCTGGTGCCCCCAGCACAAGAAAGATGTGCACCTGTTGGAGTAGGTCCAGAAGAGGACCATGAAGATGATCAGAGGGCTGGAGCAGCTCTCCTATGAAGAAAGGCTGAGAGAGCTGGGGATGTTCAGCCTAGAGATGAGAAGGTTCTGGGGAGATTGCATAGTGGCCTTTCACTACTTAAAGGGTTCTTATAAAAAAGATGGGAGTGACTTTTTATATGAGCAGATACAAAAGGGGGGAGCAATTTTAAAGTAAAAGAGGGGAGATTTAGATTAGTTGTTAGGAGGAAATTCTTTACTCTGAGGGTGGTGAGGCACTGGAACAGGTTGCCCAGAGAAGCTGTGGATGCTCCATCCCTGGAAGTGTTCACAGCCTGGATGGGGATTTGAGCAACTTGATCTAGTGGGTGGCATCCTTGACCATGCAAGGGAAATAGATGATCTTTCAACCCAAGCCCTTCCAACCCATGCCATTCTATGATTCTATCTTTCTATGATGAAATGTTACATTCATTCTAAAGGCATCAGAATTATACATGTAAAACTGTCTGTAAAAAAATAAATAAATGTAGAAGTACTGGAAAAATAAAATAATTATACATACAGAAATAATAAATCAAACATCCTTGATTACACAACTCCATAGTGCCTTTTTCACATGCTGCAGGCTCTTTGTATTCTTCAGAAACCAGGGATCTTAGGAGGTTAGTTACATAATTGCACTTTTAATTATGACTTTATTAGTTTAAATAAATATTGATATTTTCATATGTCCATGGTTGTATTTCAGTTGCTTGTTAACTCACAGAATGCTAGACTTTTGATCTATACTAGAATTTTGCACTCACTAGAGCTAAGTAGTGACAGCGAATGAGTGTGAGTTCTGTGCTGCTGCATATTTCCTAAAATAAGCAATTAAAAAAATTACCCAGAAGAATCAGGGGATGGCTCATGTGCTCAGCAGAGTAAAGGGTGAGATCTTCATTAATTCCAGTCATGAAGGCAAAAGCCTTTGCTGGTGACTGCAAAATATGATTTTGTAAGTTACTAATTATGTTGTATTGTATAATGAAAATTAGCTATGTGAATAGTCTCAGAGTCTTCTAGATTCCTTCGCTCATATCAAAATTTATGATGGAGAATATGTTCAACCTGCCTCTTCTTTGTACCCCACACCACTTTTCTCACATACATGTTACCCTTTCATACAATCTATTATTTAATCCATCACAGTTTGGACAAGGTGGATTTGTTTAAGAAAGCAGGTAGGCAGACATAAAATAACAGATAATAGATTGCATATGGCATGAAACTGTTACTCAGTCATGAGCTGGAAGTAGTGCAAAGTGGCTTGCAGTAAAGTTTACAATGATCAGTACAAAATCTATCATTAGGTGCTATATGACAACATTGTAAAGACCTGGATGGATGACTCACTGGCTGTGGGCTACTGTGATTCATACTCTTCAGACATGCATGGTGTTTTACAGACTCCAGACTCATGACAGAAGGCAGACAAGGCTTCATTCATCTATCTGCAAACAGGAAGCCATGCTAGAGGTCTGGCAAGCTAAAACATTTTCTTTTCATGAACCATGGAAATCAGAGCTAACACAATTCTTTTTGCTTATCTTCAGTTCTTGCTCGTGAAGAAAGATTAATATAGTACATCACTGATGCCTTTCTAGACATGATGTGATGCATTCTTTATTGGTCATGCTACAGTACATGTACCAGGAGGGCCAAAGTCTCCTGGCTCTCTTATCTTCAGGGTTTCTTAGAGATCCCATACATTGACATTCAGGATAACAAATGATCAGACCCAAATAGAAAATACGGAACTATTTTGCAAATGCCTATAAATCTATAGCTCTCCTATGTTCCCAGAGGTTGGAATACCCTATATACAAGAGTTCAGAACATCCTAGGTACTGAACTGGTGTTAATGAATCAGCCATATACTACACATTTTGCAGGAGAAGGAAAACTGATGCCTAACTACCTTTCTCCAGGGTGTGGGAGCCTGCAAATATCCATCTTCACTTTCATCTTTTCTATCATGTTTGGTGGCTGTAGGTAAGCTGGTCAGCTGCCCTGGATTAGAGCACTGATAATCATGCAGACAGTACACATACATATTTATTATGGCTGGTTGGTGACTCATTTAGCAAGCTGCAGTGATGTGCCCTACCGAAACTTAGATGTGCAGGAAATGCCAGCAATTACAGGCTGAGACAGCAGATCTTTTCATTGGTGGTGGTGGCTGAGAGCACATCAAAGCTGGTTGCACAGAGAAAATTGAACCCAGGTCAAAGCCTGTAAGTGCTTGTGTAGCACTTACAGACAAATCTACAACTTCCTCATGAGGGGGAGTGGAGAGGCAGGCACTGGTTTCCTCTCTCTGGTGACCAGTGATAGGACCCAAGGGAACAGCCTGAAGCTGCAACAGGAGAGATTCAGGCTGGATATTAGGAAAAGGCTCTTAACCAAGAGTGTGGTCAGGCACTGGGACAGGCTCCCCAGGGAAGTGGTCATGGCACTGAGCGTGCCAGAGTTCAAAAATTGTTTGGACAATGTTCTCAGACACGTGATATGATTTTTTTATTATTTTTTTTTTGGGGGGGGAGGGATGGGGAGAGGGGGTTGGTCCTTTCGGGACCCAGGAGTTGGACTTGAGAATCCTTGTGGGTCCCTTACCACTCGGATAGTTTATGATTCCATGATTCTAAATCTGAAGGTATCTAAAAGAGTCCTTGAATCTCCAGTACAAACACTCTGGCTAAGAGTTTTATATCTTCTAACACCTTGGTACAAGACTGTGGAATGATTATTTTTTTCCTAACATCTAAGGATTAGCACAAAATTCACCACTCTCTAGTGCCAGAATGAGGTACTGCTCTTTGGCCTTGTCTTCTCTATGGTAAATACATCACAAACTGTAGATTAAAAATTAATAGTACTTTTCCCCAATACAAGACATCTTAACCATGCAAGGTGTCATTCTGTATATGCTGTTATTCTGAGAGAATAAAATATCAAATGTCATATAAGTCCGGTGTAAGCATCTCCACTGGAAAGAGAGATGCACAGACACATTCCATAATTCCCTAGTGTGTCTGCTGGCCGGGCCTGGCCTCTGTCATCATTCAACATCAAAATGTTATCTTGCTCATAAACAGAGTGTTAAGTCTATACAGAGAGCATGAGCTCCTTTTGTGACGGACCTTTCTTCTGTACCAGTTCACATCCTGGCTCCTGTCCTGCAATGTTCTGAGCCATTAGCCTGTGGAGTTGTGGCAAGACAGGCACACAGACAAGTAGTGAATGATGATAAGAAGCACCTAGTCCGTCAAACAAAAGTAAATTTAAGTTTTAGGTTACAATTACAAATGACTGGCATGACAAGAATAGGTTTTACTAGCTTTACTTGTTAAATAAAGCAAGCATGCATTGTTATAAATCCCATTAGACTGAAAGTCATGCTTTATTGGTAACTGAAAGAAGCTAAAAGCAGTTTATAATGGGATCCGATAAGTCTCACTTCTAAGTCTGTTTTATTACATGCTGAAACAGCTTGTATCAAACTAAACAATGAGGGACATAATTACTTCAAAGCCTGTTGATTCGTTATGAAACAATAGCTTTTTAATATGGTATTTGGCAGCTGACTCATCTCAGGACTCAGCTGGTGCCTTACATAACATAATGCTGGGACTGAGACACAGCATAAATCATGCAGCCCTGAGCCTCTGGGAAAAACGTGTCCACTATTGTAAATAACAGTATGTTGCATAGAGAAAATAATCAATATCAAAATGAGTATCACTTTCCTATTCACACATAATAAAACATTGCATATATTGTTAC
The DNA here is from genome assembly GCF_040182565.1 of Anser cygnoides. Lineage (NCBI taxonomy): Eukaryota > Metazoa > Chordata > Aves > Anseriformes > Anatidae > Anser > Anser cygnoides. The sequence continues at coordinate 125,958,665 of NC_089873.1, read as the reverse complement.
ATTTTCTTTTATTGCTCACAAATTTCCTTTATATATATATTTATCTATGTATATGTATGTCTTTATATGTGTACATATATATGTATATTTTTATGTCAGGATTTCTTTCTAACCCTGCCACCCCTCATAAATAAAACTGATGTATAGGCAGGTAGTTTTTACTTACCAAATTAGAGCTGAGCCCCTAATACTCTTTCATCTGTTGTTATAATTATGCCCAGGATAAAAGAATACAGCTGTTTTCCTTATCTAACATTGTGTCATCTTATTTGTAGTTAAACAACCAAAAAAAAAATAGTACAGTTGTGGAGTATTGTTCTGCAGCAGAAACTGTCAGAGTCAATAAGGCTCAACACAGATTGACCCTCTTACCTACTGTGCTTTGACATTTCACCACATATAGCATTACTGCATATTTATTATGATTTAAAATGTGTCTAGAGTGTGCCTTGTGCACTGCTTGAGACTAAATCTATTTGAAACCAATGAAATGATTCCAGAATAACAGTTAGTTCATTTTATCTCCACTTTTTAGGCTGTGTATTATAAATGAGGTTTATGCCACAAAGTTTCTTACATGAGAAGATAAGAGAACCGACAAACAATTTTGCACTAACACCTGAGGAATGCACCATAAGAAAGACTGAATCCCAGGCTTTACTTGTCAGAGATGTGTTTTCGTGTTGACTGTAAGCTTGGGCTGGTATTGCAACCCAACATCCCTGGCTGTCCTCTGCACCTCTGTATTGGGACTCACCCTGGTTCTAACCTCCCGTGAGCTCCGGGATAGGGAGTGCAGCAGATGTGAGAAGGCAAGGGAGGGTGCCTGGCTCAAGTCACTTCTGGCCCTGCAGAGAGTACATGTATGTCTGGATTGACCTGCAAGTCTGAATATGCCAAGGTGTGACTATTAATCAGCATCCTCTAGCGTCTCTGCAAGATAGGGAGGCAATACCCAACATTTCCTTTTGCAGAGTAGGCACAATGGTGTTAACTTATAAATACTGTGCCTAGAGTAAAGGGAGCTACATCTGCACCGAGGTCTCTTTCAAATTAATTTATTCAATAGCCAATAGCCTCTATCTTATTTCAGTTACTTTGTCTTGTTTACAGCAAATTCACATGGAAAATTAAGGAGAAGCTGCACTGGGCAAACTATATCCTCCTTCCCTGCATCAAGGTGAAATACATTTTCTGCTGAGACTGTAATGACTCACTAACAGACAGAGTGGTGCACTGATGGTGAAATCCAACATGTTCATAATGCATAAGTTGTCAAAATTCCCCTCTAAACCAGGCTATTTAAGGGACAATATTAATTACTGTTTAAAAAAAGGTACTCCTACACTAAAAGGATTTGACAAATATAGCTTTGAGGGATTTTGGTGTCTTCCAAATATTGGTGTATGAATATTTATCATTTCTGTATTTATTCCCTGAAGTTGAACAATCCCTCAAAACACTGAAATAATAGAAACTAACAATGTAGTTTTTTTACTGTGGTCTGTGCGTTCGATGCTATGTAGGCCACAAACTTAAAAACAGACAGAAATTCATTTTTATAACATCTTTTTATGCTACTTGGGCAGTAAAAATGTTCTTAACATAAGGAATACTTTGCTCTTACCTTACATTTTTTTATGTTATCAATACCAATAACTTGCATTATTAATAAAGGGCCAAAATTTATTATCAATGATCCTCAGTGACCTAGTAACATAACAAATATATTTTTTATGTTAAGAGATTAAACTTTTTCGTAATATATTTTAACTGATTTAATTTCTTTGTTGTAACAGTAGGTGTTTGCAAGGTAACTGTTAACACCTCAATAACTATTGAGGTGCAGAATTCAAAACTCCATAAAACATCTTCCAGCTGTTCACTGTTTTCTGCTGGTGAGAAATCCATGCGGAAGGGCACTGCAGGCGGAAGCAGTGCAAATTGCTGTCTGATGCAGAGACAGCAATTGAGCAACAGAGAATCAAGGTCAACAAACAGCTTTGTGACACGTTTAAAATATGGAGGGATTTTAAATACCTTCAGGAGCCCAAACTTCTCTGTTATCCATGCTTCCTGGACATGCATAAACCAGCATGGAGCTTAAGGATTCCCTGAGCTGTACAGTTGGAGTGGCTGACATTTATTTGGAGGGAAGGACCACGCATCAGGGCTTCTGCTGCAGCTGGCCCATAGCTGCCCTTTTGGACTACCTCTTAAACGCTTGTAGGCTCAGAAAATGCAATAGACTTCATCTGTTCATTGGCTTATACTTCCAGGAACACTGGAGATGCCACCTGAATGTAAACATAAGCATTCTGCCTAGGTTAGAGAAATGTACTGGGAAATAAAAACTTATACTTGCTGGAAAGAAGGTTAATATGATATTCATAGAAAAGTATGTATAAGGAAGCTCACAACATGCAGTCAAGAAGAGGGACTTTGCAACAGAACAGGGGTACTGCACATAGGAAAAGGAAGGTATGACACAAGTGAGAAAGGAGGAGGAATTGGTTATTGATGAGAGTGAACAAAAATACTGGAAGGTCTAGTGAATACACTAACATGGCTTGAAAAAAGCTGAACATTATGTGTTATTAAGTGAAAGAACAGCAGCATAACTGACTAAAGGTGGGAGAAATGTCAGATATTTAGAAAACAAAATAACTTCTCTCTGACCAGCTGCGGTGAAAGACAAGATTTTGGAGAGAAGAGGACTTCATCAAAAGGAAATTTGGAAGTCATTTACTATTATTTTTCTTAAAGATTAATTATCAGTTGTTTCTCCATGTACAATAAAAATGGACAATAAAAATCTGCCTAGTAAATATCAAAAGAAATTTGTAAAGAGAAAAAATGTTTAACAAAGAAGTGAAATACAAGCAGTGACACAGTAACTCTGTGAATCTCCTTCTTTTGGAGGTGTTTAAAAATAAGTTAGACAAACATATAGCCCATCTATCCAAGACAGTTTAGGCATTTTTTAACTTTTGAACTAATAGCTGTTACCTGCTGACTTCTGGGATTTTTACCACTGTCTATGGGCAGGAAATGAGCTGTGGTTTAACAGGAGTCCAGTCCAAAGACATCTCATTCTTCTACATACATGCAGAGGTAATAATTCTCTTTCCCTTTGCTTTAAGTTGTATTTATCAATCTATGGAGATATGTTCTTTCCTCTTTAACAGGTATAAGATGATTTTAAATTAATGAATACATAGCTCATTATTTTTCTTCCTTCAACAACAAGAGAGGGAAAAAATAATAATTGGGTAGCTCATAAAAGGAGGTGGTGGGTGGTGGGGGGTCTGCAGGATACTTTTGAACTATAAGAGATCCTTTTGTTACTTTGTAATTCATGCACACTAGTTAATGATATTCAGTGAACCAGAAAGCTGTGAAGATTTCTAATGAGTTCTCAGATCTGTCCTGCATATCCAGCTACAATTGCAGACTTCAATCTGTATACATCATTGATTTTACAGTCTTTCAGGTCAGTCATAAGTTTTGAAATACCTGCTTATGGTCAAGCAGCAAGTATGCAGGGACTTCAGTGTTCTCACTTCAGCACACGTAGACATGAAATAAGTTTATTTGGAAAATTTGTAATGCCATAATCTACGTACTGCAATTGGAACATTGTTAAATTGTCTAAAACAGTTGTCATAAACAAGTGAAACTTTTAACATTGTGTGACAAAACCAAATCTGCCAAAGTGAAAGTTAACATTCTTCCAGGGTGCTCTCAATTCACATGTAAAAGCCAGTACGCTGCAAAGGAGAGAACAAATACTTGCACTACCAACTACTACCAGAAATAAAAGTGAACCTAACATCCTTGGGGGGAGAAAGACCACCCTTTTACCTAAACTAAAGCAGTACAGAAGATTCCAGTAGGAGATATATAATGGCAGAAAATCCAAATTAAGAGTGAAAAAGAAAACCTGCTTTATTTTGTTTCATAGACGGAGTGCTTCTTTGCTCTCTGGGGTAGAGTGAAATGCCTGAGGGGATCTCCATTACTGCTTGCAGAACAGCTTCTCCATTATTTCAAGACTCCACTCAAAAACTTCATTTTGTTATTTTAGGATCATAGGATGTGTGTATCTCATGCTACAGACATCCTGACTCATCCCTAGTTGTTACAGAAAAAACATCCAAGCCAAAAAACAAAAAACCAAAAACAACACTAAAACCCAACAAACCCCAAAACAAATCAACAAGCCCTCTCAAAAAAAAAAAAAAGGTGACAAAACTCCAAGCCATATATATGCAGAAACAAAAATGAAAGCAATTCAACAAAAACAAATCAAAAAAATCAACAAAACAAAATAAAAATAAATAAAAACAACACTATTTTTCTGCTCACAATGAAAGACAGAATCCTGCCCCTCTACTGTCTTTTTCATGACAGTTTGCACTTTAGCCCCAGACTTCTGATTACATCATGATTCTAAAACTCAGAAAGGTCATGGAGAAAGACCTACAACAAATCTGTATTTGAGGTCACTGAAGCATTTCACATGTCCCTCTGCTGAAAGGAACACAGCAATATTTGATATATGGATTAGGCACAAACCCTAAATGTCCCTAGATAAATAAAGCATTGTAACTTAAACCTTAAAAGCACATCACAGACATTTGTAGCAGAATCTTTTCTTTAACTGATGTCCTTCATTTGTTCCAGCTTCAGTATAAGGCATGTTTTGTGAGCCCTCACTCATGTGAGAATGTGCTAGGGGTCTGGCCTAGGCACCACAGGTACAAGCCAACTTTCACTGAAGAAACTTCTTGTCCTGGTTGTGTGCAAATCAAATAAAGCAGACAGGAACATTGCTGATTTTTCATTGTCTAATAGGATTCCCTGACTAGGAACTGTGGTTCAGAGCCTGTTGCTCCTAAAGACCACTTCTCTGAGCCACTGAATGATTGGAGCAAGCATAAGTGCCTGGAGATGGATGTGCCAACTTTCTGCTTGCAGCTAAGGCTCAAACCTGGTGGGAAGAGATAGGATGGTCTATCCATCCTGCAATGGGGAGATGTTGTGTTGGCTCTACATATCCTTCTCCACACACCCCTGCCATCATTTCTCTGGATGCACCCAATTGTGTTGATTCATCTGTCTAAACCAGATGAAAACTCCTGTTACAGCCACAGAATAAAATCTCAACCCTGCATAGAATAAAATCGAACTCCTCAGCATTTTACAATACCTGTAGGTTAATAATCTAGTTTGCATATTTTGAATAACAGCATGGCAGTTAGTGGTTTATTGTTGTTTCAGGTCATAAAGCATAATTTAAAAACACAATTTTATTGGCAATATTAAAACTCAGCAGATTTTTCACTGGGGAAAGAGTAGATTTTAATTTCAATTAGCCAATAACATTGTCTAGTGTTATAATTTTTCTCACTGTAGGTTATTTTGTAGTTTCTTGCTTATAAGCCTGTGATTGTAATCTCTCAAAGCAAATATATTTGCTTATGTCAGATTTATTGTAATTTTACCTTTTATGAGACAAAACATACTTATATCAAAGGCTATTAGGAATTCTCATTTCCCACTCTGCAAACTCAGAGAATTTTATACTGTTCTGCAGTAATGTTAGAACAATGCTCCAGAGAGCCATGAGGTACCTTGAGGTCAATCACGCTAATTGTTTCCGTATTTTGCTAAGCTACTGCTGTCTTCACTCACGATTAACATGACATCTGGCAAAGCACTGGGTTGGAACATTGATTATTCTAATACTGCACATTAGTAATCATTAATAACAAATGAATAATTCAACCATTTACCAATTAACCTCTGGCTAAGGTTTTTGACACTATTTTTCCTCTGTACAGACTCACAGCACATACTGTTTAACTTGCTGTGATGTACACTTCATCTCTCTTAGAAAATCATATTGTTTATCATTTTACTCTGAAGCAGTATAATGTGTACCTGGTGTTTCAGGAGCACCACAGTCAGTGTGCTCTGTTCATTGATACTGTGTTTGTATTTTGTTCACATTTAATCATTGTGTGCTTTCTCAACCCCACCTACATATATAAAGATATAAAGATTGTACTGGGATTGGCATAGACTAGAAATAGGTGGAGGCAGGGTAGCTAATAACTTGCCAGTAGCTATACATTATAATCAAAATACTACCTCACAGAACAAATGAAGATCAGAAAAGAATATTTATTTCTTACATGCAACACCTCACCTGGGAAACTCTATGTTTGTTGAAACACTAGAATATCTTTCTCTTCTATGTATGACTTAGTCAAACATTAATTGGTTAAGAAAATAACTCAGTTCCCTATAATTTCTTGCTGTAACATATATATAACAATCAAGACTATAGAAATACCATGGTGGTACAAACTGCTTATATTTCGGGGGTAAAATATGACCTGGATACAATTGCAAGACCTAAATGGAGTAGAAGTGAAAAAATGAGAAAGCTACTCATGATTTATTAAATTGGCTACCTCTTATCACATGGTAACAGCAGCAGTAGAAGTAGAGGAAGAAATAAATGACTGTCACCACATACTCTTACCATATTTGATGGTAAGAGTGAGAAGAGATACCTCTATTCTGACCATTACATCTTCCATGAATGCTTTGAACACATGTGCCTTTTGAGCAGCTTTTTAGAGGGAAAATAAGTCTGAAAGTTTACCAAGAATCTAAATTTTGAAGCTGAAAAGGCAGCTGCCAGAGAGAAACACCAAACTCTTAAGCTTCTGTGACTTACTGAATTTGAAATATAGGCAGCAGGAAACTGTTTGTCTTTGTTGTTCATGGAGGAAGGGGAAGCAGTAAGCAGATGACCTTCTCCTGAGCCACGACCACTGGGAAGATGATACAACCAGTAATACACACAATTTTACTTTCAGAAGCAATTCTGACTGCTTTACATATATATTGCCCAGGATGACAGAGCTTTAGGAAAGGAACAAGTTATGAGACTTTTTTATTCTCCTTCCAAATTTCAAGGTTTAGGTTCTTAAAGATATTCATCAAAAGACCTGCAAAACTCTGCCTCCTTAGGCTGGGGAAATGCTGCTGGATATATATAGGTGCAAGCCAACGTTCAGAAACACTCACACAAAAACATCCAAACAATACAAAAATGGGAGTTTTTTTTTTTTTTCCACCATTTCATACTTAGAACACCTAAAAAAACCAAAAACATAAACTATTTCTAGTTCACATAATTATAAACATACACAGAGCTGCAAGCTTTACTTTCTCAAAGAAAACTGGAAATCATGCTGAACCATGCATAATTCCACAAGTTGATAAACACCTAATGCCTTTTATATTCTGTAACGCTTTGTATTGGTGAAAGAGTAAAATATAAACAGTTGAGCTTATTTAACCTGAATACCTTAATACACAACCAATCAACAACAACAACAACCACAAACAGTATTAATAAGCTCTCTCTGTTTCTTTTGTCTTTCATTCTTTTTAATTTAAAATTTTTATTTTCCTTCCTCTGGTAAATGTTAGGATTCTTCTGCATCTTTCCTTTAAAATATGAGTCAATCCTTCTTATTTAAAGATGCTTTCTCTTTGGAAGTATTCACTGAATAATTTGTATGAGGTATTTCAGGCTGTGGAATTTTGGTGAAGAATCTGCAAAAACTTGTGCTGGTATTTGATTAACCACTTGTTTTAACAAGACCATTGGCTAATTCTGTCAATGAGACAATGAATCTGGACAAATATTGATGATTATACTGGTGAAGGACTCTTAGATCTTTTAATGATCAAAAGCCAGAAACAAGTATACCTAAAGAACAATTTCTCCCATCCTATGGTAGGTATGTAATGAGTCAAAAGAGGTCTCACGGGTTATTTCTTAAAGATTTTTCTTTTCTTCATTCTAAAGGAGGTCTAAGACATGGACACCAAAGAAATCTAAAGTTAGCTGATGTCGTTGATATGCAACTGGATAAGAATGTCTCTTATTGGGGAAGTGGTGAATAATACCTAGTATCTGCTTTTGAACAGACTGAGTTCAGTGGACTGGATTGTCCAAATGCTATTATATCTGAATAGAAATGACTGTGCACCATTTGGAAATAATGTAAATGTCTACAGAGCTTGAAAAGCAGCAGATCTGGCACACTGGTTTTATTCACGTCTCTTCTTCTGCTCAGCCACCTTGTAGTCATTTTGATTCATTGCTTTCAGTAAACTTCAGTATTTCAATCTTTGTTGTCACCCCAGGAATTCAACTCAGATTGTTTCAGTTACCTATTTAATGTGAAGGACTTAACAGGATGACATGCATCATCATTACAATGACATGAGACCCTCCAGAAATGTAAAGTGATGTATTTTGCTTGCAGACATGGTTAAAGAGACTATAACTGTCAGATGGAGTACAAAGACATACACACACACACAAACCCAAAAGAAGATATTTATTTCATCACAGCTTTGAGGAATAGGTTGAGTGACTTAAAGGCTTGTATCAAGGCAGCACTGAGAACATATTGATGGGGGATGCTAAAGAATAGGATTTCTTGATTTCGTTCTCTTTACTTTATCTCTCTCTTTTTTTTTTTTCTTTCTCTCTCACATGCACGCACACACATTTTCTCCTTTCTCTCCCAGTCCCCATTGTTTCTCAGTTTAGTAGAGAGGTTTATTGGTTTATTCCTCCATTTATGTTCTTCCTGTTTTTCCTTCTACTTTGTCCTTATTGGGCAGCTGGGATCAGGAAAAGGGAGAATTAGTGCAGGTCCCATCAATGTAGAACTATGAAATCTGAGTTGATGCAAAAACCCAGATGACAACATATTGGCCTCAGCAAAAAGAACAGCAAATGGAACATCCTGACAGAAGCTGAAGCAAAAATAAAGTAAAATAAACTTCTATCCCATGACTCAAGATTAAAAGCAAAATGCCTAGTACTGATCTACTTTTATGCAGCAGTTGGATGCAATATACTAACGACATACCTGTACTGGATAAGAAAAAATATATAATTTGCATACATTATTGTAAACTCTAGGGAGTGATTTTTGAATGAAGGTGACACTCAAGAGGTGTAATACCACAGTCCTGTAAGATTATCTCTCTGAGAACACTGAAACTAAGCTTTAGTATGTTTATTGCATGTTGCATAGAATCACAAAAATTTATGTAACATACAATCTAATTAGATCATCCTTCTGCAAGCTAACGCAGAAAGTCAAGGTACCATTTGGTGGCCCAGGTGGCCCATTGTGCTGCCTCTGTAAAGGTATAAGGTTTTATGAAAGGAAGAGTATAAAGGAGTATCAAATCTTAGCTAGTGAGTCTTCAGCTTCAGTGACCAGATATTTACTTTCCGCTGGAGATGGGAAACAAGCCCAAGCATATGTGTCTTGATCTGGAGGGAGATGTTGAAACTGCTTCCTCCTCTGCTGTCATCAGCAGTCCTACTGATCTGGGAGAGTCTGCTTGAAGGGTAGCAGAACATTCATTTTTAGCATTTGTTTTTCTAGCTTCTACTTCTAGATAGGCTTGGCTTATTTTGTCTTCAGGGGTTATACCATAAATCAGGATTTTAAATATGCCCTATGTCTTAAGTCCAGTCCACCCTGACCTGTTTTCTATTAAAAGGGCTAATTAGTGCTACATTTAATGCCTCTATAAAGGTTGGCTTACACGTTTTCCTACTACAATGCTTTACAGCAGCAGTGAAAGAGAGAAAGAATGTTCAAGGAATACTTTTTTTTTTTTCCCCCCCCATATATATATATATTTCAATAGCAATAACCTTAGGATTAAGTAAACTGAGTTCCCCACAGTTTCAGAATTTGAACTTTGTTCAACTGTTTCTTACAGCAGCAGAGACATGTTATCACTGTCACTATCTTTTACCTGTTCATTTCAGTCAAAGGAACACAGAATGACTGCTTGCCATATTTTCCGTCTTCTGGACTCAACCAAGGGGAGTCCACATGTCTAGAGGTTTTCATGTCCATAAAGTTAGGGGACATGAAGAACCTCTTTTTTTCTATAGGTTCCCTTCTTTAAGACTCATGGGTCTCCTGTTAAAATAACTTCTATAATAAAAGTTGCATTTTTCAGAACACTTCACATATTTGACATAACTACACTCTTAATATTGTAAAGGCACACATTGTGGACAGTGGTTTTAGTCTTAGAGGAGCAATGTAAAGGAATAGTGTGCTTTCCTGAGACATGGCATCAGAAACAGAATGTGAAAATAGGAAATTTAAACTCCAATAGATTTTTTTTTAGAATCATGACATAGATGGTTAAGGAAATTTAAAATAACAGACCTTATATAGCCACATTTGGGTGGAATAACCTTAAGTAGTTCTTACCCTCTTTTATCTAGCACCTCCTTTAACACGTAAATTCCTCACTAAGACTTGGAAGAGTAGCCAAGTAATTGGAAGGATGTCTAATCTATGATGTGTGTCTGGTGGCTAGAATATGATTTCTCCTCTCCCTTCTGCTACATCATTTTCGCCACTCCATCACTTTATAAGCTGGTTAAATTTTATCATTTATAACATTTAAATTACGTACATTGCTTATTGTGAAACCGACCTGACAAATATCCTTTATTTCAACAGACCTTAATGTATGATCACAAGTGCCCTGCAGCACAGAATGTGTGCTATTCTTAGTACTCATAGACATTGTAATGGCATGCAGGCAGTGCATCATTGTGCTGTGTCAGGAACTAACGAATCTATCATGCTCATGATGAATGTTCCTTGGCCATGCCAGATCTCAATTCTGTAGCTTTCTACAGGGATACTGCAGGGGGAAGGCAGGTCTTCCTGCTCTAGATAGGAGTCTATTCCTTTTCCCTTCCATAACATCCTTCTGTTCATGTGAATAACCTGAGAACATGTGATGATGTGCTACTTAAGGCTCCTAAACTGCAAAAATAAAATAAAATAATAATAAAAAAACATTTAATCCCACTTGACAGTGAGAAAATAACAGATTTATAACATACATCATGGAAGAAAAATGTGGAAGGAAGCAAAACTATTCCAGCTTGTCTGGCAGTGCATATCAGACCTCATGTTCAGTCCCATTTTTATCAGGAGCAAAAATCTCTGCAGATAACTTGCAGTGCTTTTATTTCAATGTGACACATCTCCAGTGAGCTCAGTGCTGCAGAGGAAAATGTATGAGTAAGCAGCAAGACAATGAAATTATTACAGAGGAAAAAGGGGTCCCTCCTAGACTCTTATTCATTAAGAGTAAAATCTGCATAGGTAACACTGGTACTGATAATTTGGTTTCACACCTAGAGACTGATTACAGAAGAATTTGTAGTTACTGCTTGAAATTTCCTTGTTGAATCTCTCAGCTCCATTTCTCACTGGTGGCAGCTGGAAAAGCACATATCAAGGTACTAGGATATTGATGCTGAATATTTTTAACATCTTTTTGTTTTACAACTTTATTAATATTTATGTACTAAACATCTCTGTTATTTATTAATGTCATTGTAATCATACAGAAAGGCTTCAGGCAACCCTGGGCAAGGGGAGGGTAGGCCAGGAAAGAGAACTGGGTAGAAGAGGAGAGGAGAGGAGAGGAGAGGAGAGGAGAGGAGAGGAGAGGAGAGGAGAGGAGAGGAGAGGAGAGGAGAGGAGAGGAGAGGAGAGGAGAGGAGAGGAGAGGAGAGGAGAGGAGAGGAGAGGAGAGGAGAGGAGAGGAGAGGAGAGGAGAGGATAAATGACACATATACCTAGTGAAATATTGCCAGGAATTAACAATTACAAATAAAAGATAAAAAGTAAATCTTACCTTGAAACATAATAGGAAGACTTCAGAATAAGAAAATTATGAACTTCCATAAAAATTTGCAATGCCTAGCTAGCATTTTAAAAAAGATATTCTATTTATGTTATTCTATTAGCTGTTCTGCATGTAAGAATAAGATAGTGTCTATAAATGTATCTTTTGATGCATTAAGAGCAATCCTGTTTTGTGGTACCTGTAATGTGACAAGTCATTCCAGAATAAATCAATGGAAACAGTATAACAGTTCATCACATTGATTAATCACAAGCAATATTATAAAGAAAGCAATTCATTTTTCTATTATTTGATTCTATCAAGAGAATTATTGAAAGCTCAGAGAAACTACATCAATCTGACTGCTAATTTGGGTATTAAAAATAAGAAGATTCACAGTTGCTGAAATTGCTAGTATTACATATAATTAAGACAATGAAACTAGCTACTGTGCAAACAAGGTGAAGCAGACAAAAATATATTAATTATATTTTTTTCCAGATTGCGGCATAAAGATATTTTGAAACAGGCAGCTACCATTGTGTTCTGAGCTGACCATGCACATAGTGGATAGAGCTGTTACTGCCCAACCCTGCAGTAATGGCTGCATCTGCTGATGTTGCAGCATTTCACCAAGCTTTTTTTCCAGGGCAAAGAATTCCCCAGGATCTGTCAATTAGAGGAAAGTCTCCAGAAAACAATTAGTCTATTTTTCTTTGGTGTCCAATATTTAGGAAAGGTGATATATTTCCCTCCATTTACAAAGCATCTTCTGGAGCCACTCTGACTGTAAAGGAAGAGAATATAGTGACAGACACTTTTGTAGTAAGTTCTACCTTCCCATCTTAGTTCATCTCCAAAATTTCAGTTTAATCTTTTAAAATCCTTTAGTGTTTGAATTTCTAGAGGATGAAATGGATGCCCTGTCCCAAATTAGGATAAATAGAAAATCAGTTCTATGTTGAACTGTCAGTTCCATCCAATATTGTGAGCCAATACTGCCTGGGAAAACCTGCAGTCTCTCATTGTTGCAAACCCTGTTTTTTTATAACAGAAAAGTCACATTCTAAAAGGTTCTCAAACAAAACTTTGACAATTGAATTTATCATATACCACTTGTACAAACACATTTATAGAAGGGAAGCGTCATTGTGGCTTATTTTGAGTAAATCACCAGTAGTGGCTTAAGGTTCATGCCAGCTTCCCTCATAACAATACTTTCAGTTTGTTAAGAGCAAACAGAATAAATCGAAGGAATACCTGTGTATTTCAGAAGAGCATTTTCAATTTTTGTGGTAGCGTATGTTGCTAAGGAAACATTCTTTGTCTGAGCCTGGTCAGACAGGATGGATCTTGGATAATGTAGATTCGTACATAACATACTTAATGCTGAATGTAGGAAAGAGAACAAACTGAAATTAATACAATAAGACTGATCAAATGTATCTGTGATACAGATTGTAGACAACAACAATATATTAGTAAACAACATAAAACATATTATTCATAAGAAATTAATAGGAAGCTGATATCACATTAATTATATTCAGATCCAACCTGTTTGAAGTAATGGATGTAATGCACTATAATGCAGTGCAGAGCAGACTGAATTGGCTTTGTCTTCTTTGTCCAGAATACCAAATGGAAGAATCATTACTCCGTTGCAGCATGCCAGCTTCTATTTATGGATTGTCATCTTGTTTTTTTTTTTTTTCTTTTTCCCTAGCAATTCATCTAAAGCTGTGTCATAAAAGAGACCTTTCCAGATGTATACTCACTCTCTCAAAAATGTGCTGCTATCTTTTCCATGTTATTGTTTTAAAAGATGTGGAATGGTCTTACATAAAGTAATATGATAACAATGTTATCTGATTTAAACACTTTGGCCTCAACTGGTAGTCAAGTCCAGTGATTGCACCCAATGAAATTTACCTGTTAATTTCAAAGGGCATTTAATAATCCCTTATACATTATGAATTACCTTTACAGGTTTCATAAATAATATATTTATATAACAAGAATGAAATACTGGATTTTTTAAATTTCATGTTGGATCTTGTGAAAATATTGTTGTATAAAATAATACAGCTTAATGATGTATTGTGTTATGAGGGCCATCTGTATGTTGTAGGAAAATATCTGGGATATACCATTAAACTCTACTTAGAGATTTCTTTTGCACACTAATTCTTAAGACATGTTAAGAAGGGACATACAGTACTTTAGCCTCTCCTGTGTCTTTTTCAACAAGACTGTAGTTACATGTGATCAGTCCTGACTGATGTGATCAGATCTGACTGTGCAGAAACAACTAGATCCCTCCTTCTAAATACTTTTTTAATCAATTGCATACTCAATTCAATTTTAAAATCACTTGAAATATTTCATAAAATGTATTTTTTTCTGTCAATTATCTAAAAGAAGAAATATATGATCTAAGTCTTCATGACATGCATCATAATACCTATTTTTGTAAGAAATCTTGAAAATAGATAAAAACAAAAGCAAACAAAACAAACAAACAAAAAAAGGTGGAACACTCATTGTAACTGTTGGAACAAGGCATAAAAAAAGAGAAGGAATGGAGGACTCAATGGAACACCTTAGGAAGTAATTTTTGTACTGTGATTTTTAGTAAAACTGGGTTTTATTCTTGCTTTCCAGACATCATGGACAAGTCCTTGTCACATTGTAACTAGACTGGTTTTTCTACACAAGGGACTAGCCACCACATTAATTTATCTTTGGTGTTTGACAACACCGTGGCAGAATATGAATTAAATAATTGCACTGGTAATCCTTGGATCCTTTGCCACAAAGAGAATAAACAAAAGGAAAAAAGCCAACAACTGTTGATCCCTACCTGCTGTAATTGTGTGCAGCTGCTCATGTGTAGAAGAGGTAGAATCAGTGAAAAAGCTATAATTTGTTCCAAGTGAGGATGGGAGTAAAAACTACATTTATCCCTTTCTCAATAGAGATGGACTAACTATACTTAAATTACTACAGTGGACAAGCTATTAATGAACATGCTACAGTGTATTCATTATGATAGTTTTCCTGGTAAACAGAACTGGAATTTTGAACTACAGTAATGTAAAAATTCCTGGAAAGTCCTAAAATATGGAGTTATTCTTCACATAAGTAAACAGACATCTGCAGGCCCACACACAGAGCACGTGTGATCCATGGCAAAGTGTGGATGTGAGAGCCTCTGAATTTCCTGACGGGCCAAAGGTGTGTTTCATTGGCTGCAAACACTGGACTTGACTACCAGTTGAGGCCATACATGAATACTGGTGATAGAGTAACAGGTTTTTTCCAGGTAATTTGCTCTGTTATACATGTAAAAAGACTTAGGACTAGTGACAGAGTGTAAGAGAGATGTCCAGGCAGCGCTGATAATTCTCATTGGCTTGAGCCTGAATTTAGAGCTAGCCTGGATTAGAAATTAAAGTTTAGGTGTTAGCAAAATCAAAAATGTAACAGATACTTACTCTTAAAAACAGAGAAATTTTCCATTCCCCTCAATCTTATGTTACAGGTTCCAGGATTTTAGAAAAATATAATAACTGATAAACACCGGTTTCCTTTACAAAACAGTACTTTTCAGCCACAATTTCCCTACTCCTTTTTCTTTCAATATGCTTTTATTAAATAGTTTTAAACTACGTGGTAAGCCAGATAGCATGAATCAGTAAACAGCAATACCCTATCTCATAGTACCAGTTATTTGTCAGTGGGAAGTTTCTGACCTAACTTAGTTTAAGCGCTATCGTTTATGCTTGATTTGCCTTGTTTTTCTAAATCTCAAACTAGTTACCTAACACAGTTTGTCAGAAAAAAAACATGACATTGCTGGCTAACTTCCCAACACTAATCTCCCCAGTTTAGTTGTCCATTTTCTTGTCACCAGGAACAAGCTGTGGTCTATGGCAGGAAATGGGTACATCTCTAGGGCATGGCCTTTTCATTTCCATTTGGCTGTGAAATATACATTTTTCAGGAGTAAATTCCTCAGCCAAAAACACTTTCAATTTTCCAGCAAAGCTAATTTACTCAACCTCCATGAAGACATCTTCATTTTCCTGTCCTATGGATGTAATGTACTATAATGCAGTGCACTTTTCCCTGAAAAGTGTCCAAAGCACTTTTCAGTAACACATGCTATATAAGACACAACTACAGCAAGAAGTTGGCATGGTCTAACAAGAAGACAGAAAACAATAGAACACTAAAAAGAAAAAGATAAATAAATTGCTAATACAACAAGCATTTACAAGTAAAAATAAAAGAAACCCTACCAAACACAAACACTAGCCTTCCTAGACTAATTTTATATAGTAAAATTACCTTCCCTGTGAGAAAGTAATGTACCCCCTACCCTTTACTCCTGAGATTAAATGGGCATGGTAGCACTTGAAATTAACAAAAGAAAAAAAAATGTAGAAAGATTGGAGAAAACTGTTAATAATAATAATAAAAAATATTTAGAGAAAGCTAAACAATTTGAAATAACAAAAGAAAGTATTATTTATGTTTCTATGAACTTGGTTATGGAAGAGTAACATTGGGAGGAGCATATCTATTCTCCTATCTAAGTAAGAAATGAGGAATTTCAAAGGGCTTGGGAGCTGGAAATCAGGAGTGCTACCGCTTGCAGGCAACACAAAACGCAAAAAGACTAGAGCTCTTACTTAGGCTTGTCTTGCTGAGTAGCTCCCAATAGCACATTCCTGTATCAGAGAAGTTGCTGCTTCTTTCAACTCAGATAGACTTAAAAAAAGCTAAAATCACCCCTAGGAAACGGAAAACACCATAGGAAATAAAAACAGAAAACAAAGGAGCACTTCAGACATGTTACTGCAGCTATAAAGTTGGGGTTTTGATTGTTTGTTCTAGACTGCAGTTCAAAATCAGCCTGCTGAAATTGGCACTTGAAGGATCTCTCAAGAAATTATTCTCTGAATATTTCTAACGACGATGTGTGTAAGTTTCCAGGAAAAATACATTTAGCTATTCTTCCGCATACCCAGCTCTTCATTGTTCATGCCATCATAAATACTAGTAACCTTTATTGATAGGAGGGGAGGATTCTCTGTAATTTTCATACAGGAAAAAAATAGGAAAATCTTTTAGATGATGTGATTTATGCACAAGATTGTTGTTACATGATTGTTGCATGATTTACGCAAGTTTAAATGTTCTTAAAAAGCCTTTATATTAAAGCAGATACTACAGAAGAATTAGAAAATTACATTTTAGGAGCTTTTTTAACTTATTCACAGAAACTGAAGTTTTCCCTCAGTGTCCTGGCAAAGAACTGTTCTTTCTTTGTCTGAATGTCTGTTGTTTCTTTGTCTGAATGGAAAATGAAACAGTTCCCACTGGAGATACTGTGGAATAAACAGATTAGGGACAGGTTAGGGGGCACAATGTAAATATATATATAATAGAATCATAGAATCACAGAATGTTTTGGGTTGGAACAGACCTTAAAGATCATCTAATTCCACCCCCCGCTATGGGCAGGGACACTTTGCACTAGACCAGGTTGCTCAAAGACCCATCCAGCCTGGCTGTGAACACTTCCAAGGATGGGGCATCCACAGCTTCTCTGCGCAACCTTTTCCAGTGCCTCTCCACCCTCACAGTAAAGAATTGATACCATATAACTAATCTAATTCTACCCTGATTTAGTTTAAATCCATTACTACTTGTCCTATCACTAGAATGCCTTAAAAAGAGTCCCTCTTAAAGAGTCCCTCTCCTGCTTTCTTGTAGGCTCCTCTATTGGGATTACGTGGCAAAGTTTTGGTAGCAGGGGGCTTCATGGATGGCCTCTGTTAAAAGGGTCCAGAAGGTGCCCTATGTTAGATAAGGGCCAGTTTCAGGCAGATTCAAAAGGGACCTGCTTCTGGCCAGTGTTGAGACAATAAGTGATGTTGTTTGCGCCTCTGTGAGAGCAGATTTAAGAAAAGTTAAAAGAAAACAAACTGCTGTGCAACAGCAGCTGGGAGAGAGAAGAGTGAGAAACAGCCCTGCAGGCACCAAGGTCAGTAAAGAAGGAGCGGGAGGACGTGCTCCAGGCATGGAGCAGAAGTTCCCCTGCGGCATGTGGAGAGGCCCCTGGTGGAGCAGGCTGTCCCCCTGCAGCCCATGGGTCCCACATGGAGCAGATCTCCACGCTGCAGCCCGTGGAGGAGCCCACGTGGAGCAGGTGGATGTGGCCTGGAGGAGGCTGCGGCCCATGGAGAGCCCCCACAGGAGCAGGCCCCAGGCCGGAGCTGCAGCCTGTGGAGAGGAGCCCACACAGGAGCAGGGGGCCTTGGGGGGAGCTGCCACCCACGGGGGACCCGTGCTGGAGCAGTTTGCTCCTGGGGGATGGATGGACCCCGTGGTACGGAGCCATGTGGGAGCAGTTCTTGAAGAGCTGCTGTCTGTGGGCAGCCCCTGCAGGATCAGTTCGGGAAGGACGGCATCCCATGAGAGGGACCCCACATGGAGAAGGGGCAGAGAGTGACCATGAAGGAGCAGCAGAGACGAAGTGTTAGGGACTGACCGTAGCCCCCTTTTCCCATTCCCCTGAACTGCTCAGGGGGAGGACATACAAGACGGTGGATGGAGGAAAGGTGGTTGTAGTTTGTTTTTATTTTCTCAGTGCTGTAGCCTGGTAGTAATAGGTAATAAATTACATCAGTCTCCCTATACTGAGTCTGCTTTGCCTGTGACAATAATTGTTGAGTGATCTCCCTGTCCTTATCTCAACCCTTGAGCCTTTTTCATCATACTTTCTTCCCCTTTCCCTTTGCGGAGGGAGAGTGAGAGAGCGGTTGTGGCGGAGTTCAGCTGCCCAGCTGAGTAAAACCACCACAGCCCCCTTTAGGTATTGGAAAGCTGCAATAAGGTCTACCCCAAACCTTCTCTTCTCCAGGCTGAACAACCCCAACTCGCTCAGCCTGTCTTTATAGGAGAGGTGCTCACCTTTTGATCATCCACATGGACCACCTCTGGAATCATTCTAATAGGTCCATGTCTTTCTTGTGCTGGGGTCCTCAGAGATGAAGGCAATACTGAATGTGGGGTCTCATGAAAAGAGGGTAGAGGGGGAGAATCACCTCCCTGAACCTGCTGGCCACACTGCTTTTGATGCAGCCCAGGATACAGTTGAGCTTCTGCACTGCAGGCACATGTTACAAGCTCATTTTGAGCTTCTCATCAAACAACGCACCCAAGCCCTTCTCCTCAGAGTTGGTCTCAATCCATTCTGTGCCCAGCCTGTATCTGTGCTTGGGATTGCCCTGGCCTAGATGCAGGATCTTGCACTTGGCCCTGTTGAACCTCATGAGGTTCACACGGGCCCACCTCTCAAGCCTGTCCAGGTCCCTCTGGATGGCATCCCTTCCCTCCAGCACTTTGATTGCACCACACAGCTTGGTGTCATCGGCAGGCTTGCTGAGGGTGCACTCTATTGCACTGTCCACGTCACCGACAAAGATGTTAAATAGTGCTGGTTCCAATACTGACCCCTGAGGAACACCACTCATTGCTGTTCTCCACCTGGACATTGAGCTGTTGACATCAACTCTTTGAGTACGACCATTCAGACAATTCCTTACCCACCTGGTGGTCCATCTGTCAAATCCATGTCTCTCCAATTTAGAGACAAGGTATCATGTGAGAGAGTGTCAAATGCTTTGCATAAGTCCAGGTAGATGAAGTCAGTTGCTCTATCCACCAGTGCTGTAACCCCATCATAGAAAGACACCAGATTTTTCAGGCACAATCTGCCCTTAGTGAAGCCATGTTGGCTGTCCCCTGTGACCTCCATATTTTCCATGTGCCTGAGCACATTTTCTAGGAGGATCTCTTCCATGGTCTTGCCAGGCACAGAGGTGTGACTGACTGGCCTCTAGTTCCCTGGGTCCTCCTTTTTTCTCTTTCTAAAAATAGTGGTTATGTTTCCCCTCTTCCAATCAGTGGGAATTTCACTGGACTGCCACAGCTTCTCAAATATGATGGACAGTGGCTTAGCAACTTCACCCACCAGTTCCCTCAGGACCAATGGATGCATATCGTCATGTCCCATGGACTTGTGCACCTTCAGGTTCCTTAGATGGTCTTGAACATGATCTCCTAGAGTGTGTGGTTCTTCATTCTCCCAGTTCCTGCCTTTGCCTCCTTGGGCTTGGGCTATGCGGCTAGAGCTCTTGCCAGTGAAGACTGAGGCAAAAAAGTCATTGAGTACCTCAGCCTTCTCCACATTCCAGCTGACCAGGTCTCCCATTTCCTTCTGGAGAGGGCCCACAGTTTACCTTGTCTTCCTTTTATCACTGGTGTACCTATAGAAGCCTTTCTTGTTGCCCTTGATGTCCCTGGCCAAATTTAATTCTAAAATGGCTTTAGCTTTCCTAACCTGATCCCTGGCTGCTTGAATGATTTGTCTGTATTCCTCCCAGACTATCTGTCCTTGCTTCCACTCTCTATAGGCCTCCTTTTTCTGCTTGAGTTTGCCAAGGAGCTCCTTGTTTATCCATATAGGCCTCCTGGTGTTTTTGCCTGACTTCCTCTTTGTTGGCAGGCATTGCTCCTGAGCTTGGAGGGGGTGATCCATCCTTGAATATTAACCGGTCCTTGAATATTAACCAGCCCCTCTTCCTTACAGGGAATATGTACATGTACACAGACACAGACATACACAGACACACAGACACACACAGACACACAGACACACACACGGAATTCCTTTTTAGGTTTCTTCTTTCTTTAGTGAAACCAGAGAATGCTTCTGTGGTCATGGCATGACACTTGTTCTACTTGTTCTACTTCTTTCACAAATGCCAATTCTGATGTAATTTCCCGGAAACATACAGATGAGTATGTACCTAAGAAAGATGGATGGATAATGATGGATTTGGTGAAGACCTTATTTCAGATATGAATTTCAATGAACTACTAAAGTCTCCCGGGAAAGAGGAGAAGGAGATACTGTGATGTCAGGTGTGACATAGTAAATGAATTGACCAAGCATTGCGTGCTTTCCTGTTTTATATTCTTCAATAGAAGTAGAATGGTAATGGTACTCTAATGTGAAGAGCAGGAATAAGCAATTTCATGAGATGACTCTCAAGCCAGAGTCAATGCAACTATTTTAGAAACTGTTAGAAAAAATGCTTCACAGTCTGCATATCCTTTAGTTGTCCCCAAAGGGTTCCTCTGTCATGAGCATTCCACATATTTTTAATCTAATATTACCTAGTCTAATATTATTTTTTTTCCTCTGAATTCCATTATGCCATTGATCTGTGTTTCAAACAACCTAGTGCAATGAAGCTAGCTTTCACTGCAGGTTGTATGACATTTTTATAACCTAATATAATAGACTTATTGTGCATCTGCATATTATTTAAAATTTGCTATTGATGTCATACAGAAGTTTTATTAGAGCAACAGTGTTTTTAAAACATAATTGCATGGTTAGGGTGGCTGATAGTGTGGGTTGAGATGGATCTACTATGCAATACACACAATACTCTACAATAATGCAGTGTTTTCCTGGTTCATTAAAATACACTCTGCATATTATGAGTCACCTACTTCCTATGAAATGAAATTTGTTTTCAAAATCTGTTCCAGCACTCTTTTACAGGGAACAGGCATAAGAAAGGCACGAAGAACGTAACTTTCAAAAAATAAGTGCTGTTTGTTTTACAGATTATTTGGCATGCTTCATAGTACTTTATAAATATGGCAAAGAAAAAAATATCTGAGAAAAGCAGAATAGTCTACATTTCCCTAAAGACATTTCTAGTCTAGTGTGGAATGTAGTTTCTCAGAGTCAGTGTGTATGTGAAAATTAGGGATGGAATTGATATTAATTCTCAAATTTAGTCAATTTTGATTGTATCATCTTGACAAGGGAAGATCAAGATTGAGAAATAAAGTTACTCTGTTTTATCTGTAAGGCTTAGATCATATATCAAGGTGCAACAAATACGTAACACTGGAGTGAATCAATGAAAAACACATTTCAGGAAAGATTTTCTTTTTCCCCTTGTAGAAAGTACTGTTTGAAATTTGAGTTTTAAAAGCAACGTTATGAAATGTAAACGGTTAAACAGATCTCTAATTTCCCTTCCTTTAAGGAATCTCTATAGATGGTAAACTCTCCAGTTGGATCCCAGCCTGTCTTTAGCTGAGAGTTTTGAATTGTGACACAGTACCCATAAAAACTTCTCGAGGTTATTAGATAACCTGCCTCTCTCTCTAGGTATTCCTACAGCTGCATATATACATACATATATATATATATGTTTTTTTTTTTTTTGGGGGTGGAGGGGTGGGTGGGACGGGACAGGGAGGGAAGACGGTAGGGAAGAGGAGTAATAATGGTTTTGTTTTCTGTTTCCTGTCAGGTATCCAAAGCTCTTTTTGCAGAAAGTAGAAGAAAAAGTTTTGATGTTTTAGATGAACTTCTGTCTGATGCTAATATCAGGGAATTCAGAGCTCCATGGCATGAATTAGTTCATGAAATCCCTTGCTCAGGCACAGGTTTGAGCAAAATAAGTAATTATAGGTGATGATAGCACATACAAGAGAAAGCTTTAATTTCTGTTTGCTTTTAGAAAGAAGAATCTGAACAAAAGAAGGGAGAATCCTCTTAAAATTACTCAGCCTTTCACAGATCAATATAGGTATTATAAATCTGCAGATGTTACTGATCATAATGCTTCTAATATAATTGTATTGATTCTTGAGTATGAAGACAGCTGTTCAGAAAACAAAGGTGCATTCTTTGCAAACATGAACCCAAGGTTAAAAAGTCAGTACTAACAGCTGCTTCATTTAGGGCATATTTAACAGAAGACAAGTAGAAGAAGAAATGGGACATGGAGATGTATGTTTTTAACAAAATTCTGCAGCTACTGATTGACAACTACATAGATGACAGATAACTTCTGAAAATGCAGATTTATGAATGCTCAGCTGATGATATTTAAGAGGTACCTAAGTGTGACTTAATTTATAATTAATAGTTGCTTCTAACCAATATAGAAAAGAAATATATTGCTCTTTTTATAATACCTAGCTGACCTATACTACAGATATGATGTTGAAATATTAAATACGTAAACTACTGAGAATCTAGAATCCAGAAAAATACTTATTTTTTTAATTGCTAAGATTATCAAAACATTTTCCCTTCTTCCTATTTCTTTCCCTTTATCTTACCTTGTACAAGGAACCACACTTCCAGATTTGGCCATAATTATCTATAAAATCGTCTAACGTGAAGATCAGAAAAACAGAGTTCTGTTCTCTTTTGTTGATACAACCCAAGCAAGACATTATTCTTTTAAGGATATTAAGTACATTTGGCAATGTACCGTGCAGATTCCTTTGCTAAATGAATTTTAGTGGTCTTTAAATAGCGGTTAGCTAAGAATACCTTTCCATCTCAAATATGTATTAATTATCGCACGTAGCAATTTCAATGATTCTTCTGTATCCTTTAATAAATGCTGACCTATGACTAGTTAAATTAGAAGGTTCTTACTAAAAGTTAGCTATTTTTGAAGTGGAAATGTGTTCTTTTTGATGAGCAGATTGCTACATTATGATATTCTTCTGCCTACTAGGGAAATCTCGTGTGGCAACTGATTTGCATTAAAGATTTGCTGGCAGTTCAGCATTCTCATTTTAACCTTATGACTGAGAGAAGAAATACCATATAGCTGAGATGTGATTATTCGTTAAAGGGAGAGATGAAATTTCTCTGGATGAGGAAGAGTACAGTATTACTATTCCACAGTTCTTTTATTGCTACATCATGATAAGGCAAAGACCTATTTGACAAGACTGAAGGCAGCAGTGATAGGTTATTGGGTCTGTACATGTCTGTGTACAGCAAATTTTATTTTTGATATTAAATACCTTGATTCCTCAGTGTAGTCCTTCTAAAATGCTTTTCACAAAGGAAACAGGAACACAAACTGATATGATCAGTTTTTAATAACAATTATGTTGTTCATAAATGATATGATTTATGGTGTCAGGCAGACCAAAACTTACATTTAACATTGAATAGCATTTTGCCCTTGTCTTTTCAACAGCAGAAACTAAGAATACTTAAATTTAAATTTATAATTAAATACTAGTCTGAAAATTTACAGTCTTCTTGTTTCATGCTTATTTTTCTTGGGAAAAAAAATCTTCTCTGAGAAGTTTAAGAAATATATAGAAACTTTTTTATAAACTAGATATAACAATTAGCTTTGGAATAGAACCAAACTTTTAGACTTTCAAATAAGGTCAAATAAGTAGTTATCAGTGGGGCCTTCAAGTCACTGATCATTAGGTCTCCTTGTAGGAGCATGCCGAGTTTGTTCAAGTGCTTGCAACTGCTAACTGAGATAATATGAAGTAAACTTGATTGATAATATTACTGCTGACCTTTTATTAAAGAGTTTTACAGAGGACGGCATAGTAAAGAACATAAGGTACATGGAGTCTCAAAAACAAACAAACAAAAACAAACAAACAAAAACAAGCAAGCAAGCAAACAAAAACACACACACTAACAAAAGTAGGAGGAAAAAATATTTTTTATCTTCTTGAATGGCAAAAGAAAATTTCCATTATTCTGTGGTGGTGTGGTCTGTGGCAGAGTGGTGAGTGGACCAGAAGGATTGTTAGTGGAGATCCCTCCGTCTTAAATTCTGTAAACTAAAAACAAACAAACAAACAACAACAACAAAAACCTGGTCTTGTTTCCAACTGGGCAATGGACTTGCTGCTGGAAGAAAGGAGATTACAAGATTACATGAGGAAAGTCAAGTAAAGCTGGCTTTACTGTTCAAACAGGAGCTACAGCTGCCCAGGGCCTCTAGCTGCCTGAGCTGCCCAGTTTCACCACCATTTCTACTCACATGTCAACAGGTCTGTGTATATACAATGGGTAGTGTTAACCACTTTTATAATATGGCTGAGTTCAAAAGACTAAAATAAGAGCCAACAGCTACACAAATTGCTTCTAATATATTATTTTTTATTTGAACTGTAAAAAAGAACATCTCTATTTTTGTATGCTCTCCCTTGTTCACAGGGAATTCTTTAGTAAGAATTTTCCTTGGAGAAGATCTAAGTTTGGTCCTTGAAAAGAGAAGCATCACTTTCTGTAATAGATAAATACCTTCTGTAAAACCACCATCCAGGTGATTACATGCAAACTGAAAATACTGAAGTTACTGAATGCATGGAAGATGACTAAAGGTGAAGAGTGTCACTGAAAATAAATAAAGATCCTCAGATTGAGGTTAAGGTCAGAAATAAACCTTTGAAGGGATCTTGTCCTTTTCTGCTGCTTTTCTTAAACTTTTTAGTCATCTGAGTCAGGGATCTGAGGGAGACAGCTGGACAGTTTGAACTGATACTGAAAAGACCACTTTTCATCAGAAGGCTGTGGTTTTGTCTGTCTAAATGATTACTTTAGTGACTTTTCATATGTTAAAGACATTGGTAGGAGTTGGTTTTAAAATGATCAATGGATAACAGAATTAAATAAACACTGCTTCTCTTTTAGATGAACTCAGCTCTTAAGATTTCCTAGAGAAAAATACCAAATAAAAGCTCTTGGAGAGACTGAGAAGATTTGTTAAAAATTAGATACAAGATAGACCTTGTTAGGAAGGATATGACAACAATAAAAAGGCACCAGGTGTCTAAGGTAGAACTAGTGAAACAGTACTTTCAAACTTATAGGAGTATATTTAGTAGTGCTTAATATTTTCAAATTTGTGATTTATTGGATGAGCCATAGTTGATGACATTTGTGCAGCTCAATAGCTGTTCAAATAATGCAAAAAACAGCAGAAGTTTTTTTTCTAGCAATTCAATTATAAATTCGCTCTGGTGTTGAAGCAGCTTTAAGGCTGAGCAATAATGGAAGGGGCATGAGAGAGCCTATAATAGGTGTGAAAGAGGCAGTGATATTAGAGATACAACATTAGATTTGACTGCAATATCATGTAGAAAGATTACCCTGGAGGACTGGTAATCTATAAAAAAGGCAACTGCAGACATAAAAATCATGCGTAGGTTGTATTAGTGCAAATACATTTTAAAGCTTTCCTTTTTGTGAAAGCATTTCTAGAAAGATGGATGGATAAAGAGCAGGATGTTCAGCTTTGGTAGGAATGCCACTGGTACTTGTTCATTGCAGAAGCAAATTTGGAAGTGTTGCCACTGAAGAAAATTGCATGTAAATGTAATATGTTCTCTGCTAACTTTAATTTGACAAATCAGAACTGGGTCTCTGTGTTAGATTACACACTTTGAAGTTGTGTCCTGCACCACCCCCCCCCCCCCCCCCAATCCCACTTTCCTAGTTTTTAGCAATTAAAAATATCTATCTATCTGTCTGTCTATCTATCTATCTATTTATTTTGCCTGAAGAAGAAAAAGCAGTGCAGCATCTGGGAATGTCTTCAATTAACATGTTAATTATTCCAAAAGTTCTAATTAGTTACATAGAAGCACCATGATACTTTTTACTCTAGTTATCAACTGACTGTTTCGTGACAAATGGATAGATGGCAATTTTTGGAGTGGAACTTTGAATAACTAGACAGAAATGACAATATAAAAAAAAGCCACATTAACTAGCCTGAAAACAATAGCAATTGAGGTAGTGTACATCTGGTGTATGGGTTTGGCGGCAACCATAATCTTGTTGCACAGTCCACACAGACTGACCCACACTGATCTTCTATAACATGCTGGTTTCAATGAGCCTCTTGAGTTTGTGGCTGCTGATCTCCAGAGGCTGGGAGACTTTCTTCATATGCAATTCTGACCCAGGATTTTGGGAAGGATAGCGATTTCCTAGTGCATGCACCAGGAAAAAAAAAAGGGACATTGTTTTCAGTGAGCTCATTAGGTATGAACTTGTGGCATTGTACATCCTGCTGACTCTTGGAAGTAAAATTTGAAGCTTGGTTTTCAGATCTGTGGAAGAAAGTTTTATGCCACTGTGATTCATGTAAGATTCATAATAGCAGTAACACTTCCCTTTAGTGTAAAAAGTTGTTCTAAACCGCGTGTGGCCACAAGAGAGAAAGATGACAGCAGGCTTGCCCAAAATCAATAATGATGACACATTTTTTGCTTAAGTTGCTTAGTCAAAATAGGAAAATGAGAGAAGGGAAGACTGACCCTTCCCAAAAGCCATTATGGGGAATCCAACAGCTCACAGTGGCTATCCTGGGAACAGAAGAGACTAAGATTAACTGAACTGCCCTGAGGTCTCTTACTGAGCAAACTTTATTTCCTGCTTCCCTTCATCTCGGTGTGTAGGAACATTGACTAACAAGATAAAAATGTCCTGGACATAACTCGTTTGAGCAGCTGAACCAAACTCAAAATGATGATCCCTATACCAGACTGTCCAGGTTGGTTGGTATGAAAGTAATTTGATTCTGTTTTTTTCTCCTTGCAATGAACAGTCCTACATCTTCCTGCTGTTGGCTCCTCAGCAATTAACAGCAATTGTGTCCTTCTGTCCAGCCCTGCTCCTTCCAAACATGATTTCCAAATGTGACTCAGATCCTCTGGTAGCTGTTGTTCCTTCTCTCTTATAGCACATTACTAAACAGTTTCCCCTCACAGAGTCATTCATACTGCTGTATCTTTTATTAGGTGTATATTGGGCTGTGGGAGCAGCATGGTACTACATAATGAAATATCAAATTAGTTATTGTAATTACATTTCATTTGGTGGGACAGTATGACAGTTTTATTTGAGTTTAAAATAGAAGAAAATGTGGACGTGTGGACATATAATTTTAATAAAGATTTTATGATATCAAGGCTTTGACTTCTATCATTTATTTTTTTTCCTGTTAATGGTGTTTAGTAGTTTTACTTAGTGAATAACTGTGAAGACACAGTCCTTGTTTACAGTTCAGCAGATCCAGATGAAATGGATTGGGGTGGAGTTTTCTGAGAGAACAGTATGCAGTAAAATCACTTCTAAATATGTTATCTGCTTTTATAACCTTCTTGAGTACCTCTGAGATAAGAAATACCTCTTATTGCCAGGCTAATAAGTTGAGTGTGATTCAGTGGTTCTTTCTGGGGTAGTTCTTTCTGTGTAGGGGTGTCTTGTGTGTCATGCCTGTCCCCTTTCCCTCACCCCACTTTTGGGTTATCTTTTCCTTTTTTATTAATATAGATATATATTTAGTTTCAGCTCCTTTTAAACTGTGTGCCTACATCTTATCAAGAGTCAGTATCTAGGCCATAAAGCATGTGTGGTTAGATAGAACATAAGTGCTGCATATTTAATGGTTTGGAGAATGTTTTTTTTTAACCTCATGACAGAGATCAAAGACCACTGTGGTCTTGGAGGAAATCCAGAGGCTAAAACTGAAGTGCTGTTTCCTGAAGACAGGAAAAGGGAAATCCATACGTAGCCTTACGTACAGATCCAGTTCATCCAAACAATCCAGATCTGAACTAATCTGGAGCTATGTCTGTGCCGTGTTTGTTATTCACTGTCTGAATGCACTATGTTCCACTTTACTCATCATAACTGCTCAGATGTGATCATAGGACTGGGCTGTCTTGTTTGCAGTCCCACGCCCTACACCTTATACTCCAAAATTCTTGTCTGAAAGCACCAAAGGTGTCTGTGTGGGGAGCTTACTGCTTCCCACAGGACAAGAGCTAGGTGATTTCCATCCCATAACTTTTAAGGCAGATGCTGCTTTTTAATAGTTGAGTGAATGCAACCCCAAACTATACGCTTTAGTTAGTAATACATAGCCACAGTATTTAAAAATAAGTCTGATGTATCAGATTTTTATGCATTCCACA